>NC_137130.1:30223725-30451225 GCF_949319135.1 Squalius cephalus
TTTTCGCTGCTGAAACAGAACAAAAACAGTCAACATTGCATCTAAAATGTAAGTGACTTAATTGTAACTGTTTATTAACCTGCTGTATGAAATCTAGGGGTGGGAGAAAAAAATTATTCTTAGATGCATCGCGATGCGGACGTGGACGATTCTGAATCGATTCACAAATGTCAAAAAATCGATTCTCTAAAAAAAAATTTTCTAATAACGTAATATTGACGGAAGGCAAAAGGCGGAACTCTAAGCGGACGTGCGTGCAGTCTGTGGCGCGCACATAACAGAGAAGTTTCTTCTGCTCACCAAGGCTGCATTTATTTGATTAAAAATACAAACAAAAACAGTAATATTGTAAAATATTATTCCAATTTAAAACAGCTGCTTTCTATTTTAATATATTTTAAACTGTTATTTATTCCTGTGATCAAAGCTGAGTTTTCAGCATCATTACTCCAGTCGTCACTGTCACATGATCCTTCAGAAATTATTCTAATATGATGATTGATACTCAAGAAACATTCATTATTATTTTAAATGTCGAAAACAGTTGTGTACAGTCTTTGATGAATAGAAAGTTCAAAAGAACAGCATTTATCTGAAATCTAAAGCTTTTGTAACATTAAACACTACCGCTCAAAAGTTTTGGGTTAGTAATAATTAAAATTTTATTTTTTGGGGAAATAAATAAAATAAATCAGTACTTTTATTTATGAAGGATGAGTTAAACTGATCAACAGTTACAGTAAAGACATTTATAATGTTAAAAATATATATATTTGAAATATATGCTGTTCTTTTGAACTTTACATTCATCAAAGCATTTTGAAAAAAAAAAATGTACACAACTGTTTTCAACATTGAAAATAATAATGAATATTTATTGAGCATCAATCATCATATTAGTATGATTTCTGAAGGATCATGTGACACTGAAGACGGGAGTAATGATGCTGAAAACTCAACTTTGATCACAGAAATGAATTACTATGTAAAATATTTAAAAATTGAAAACAGCTGTTTTAAATTGGAATAATATTTCACAATATTACTGTTTTTGTTTGTATTTTTAATCAATAAATGCAGCCTTGGTGAGCAGAAGAGACTTCTCCTAAAAACATAAAAAATCTTACTGACCCCAAACTTTTGAACAATAATATATATATATATATATATATATATATATATATATATATATATATATATATATATACATATATATGTATGTGTGTGTATGTATGTATGTATATATATATATATATAAATATAGCTGCGAGCAGCGATGGAGGGCCAAAGCCGGCGGTACCGCCACCCCGGTGCCTTTAGGTAACTAAAGGCACCGGGGTTGCGGTGCCACCGGCTTGGGCCCGTAATCGCTGCTCGCAGCTATATTTATTATTATTATTATTTTGTCAACCTTTCGGGCACTTTTGGGGCCCTTAACATGCTCGAAAACTCTTGAAATTTTGCACACAGGTCAGAACCCGCGGCCATCAGGGCCGGGCTGAAGCTGGTACCCGGGCGTGGCAGGGGGCCTCGACAGCGCCCCCTGGAACGGGATCCGAACACTTGTCCATAAATCAGACACGCTTGCATGTAATAATATGAAACTCGGTACACATATAGACCTCATCGGGCCGAACAACTTTCGTGCTCTAAGTTTTACGCCAGACCAACAGGAAGTCAGCTATTATGGGTTGTTTGGAAACGCATGCTGTGGAATTTGATGTACTCCTCCTAGGAAATTCATCCATTCGCCTCCAAACTCGGTCGGCATGAAGTCAAGACATTGAGGATGCTAAATTGCGGACGGATTTTTGATATCTCGAACGGTTTGGCCGTGGCAAGGAAACGAATTTATGGCGAATAATTCAAACAGGAAGTGTGTTATAACTTCTGCATACATTAACTGATCTTGATGAAACTTCAGCAGTGTGTTAGTTGTAAGAGGCCGATCACATGGATGTGACATTTGTGAGTCAAAGTTATAGCGCCACCAACTGGCAACAGGAAGTGTGTCACTTTCAAAATGCTTTGAAATCACCCTCTTATTTTTACCCGATTTGCTTAAAACTTTATGTGTATAATGTAAACACACGGCAGATGTAGACCTGTGAAAGGATTATTGATATCTTAGATACTGTTGCCGTGGCAACGCATTAAACTTTAATATTGTTTTCGGATGCTTTTGAGACTCTTCACATGCTTGAAAATGCATGAAACTCGACAGACACATCACATTTATTATCCAGTAGACATGTGCAAAGTTTCAGAAACGGGCGTGGTGAAATGGCTCAGTAGCGCCACCTTTAGTCAAAAATGGGGGCTTAGTTTTTCCTAGAATCACAAAACTTGGTAGGTGTATTGTTCTCATCAAGCCGGACAACTTTCTAATTTACAGTCATAACCTCAGACCACCAGGAAGTCAGATATTTTGGTTTGAATGTGGATTTTCTGGAGAATTTTCTCTCTCTCTCTGTGTGTCTGTGTGTGTGTGTGTGGGGGGGGGGGGGGTTGTATATTCCATTTAATCTTTGTTTTTCAAGGTTTCAGGGGCTTTTGGGGCCCTTAACGTGCTCAAAAACTCTTGAAACTTTACACACAGGTCAGAACCCACGGTCATCAGGGCCGGGCTGAAGCTGGTACCCGGGCGTGGCAGGGGGGCTCAACAGCGCCCCCTTGAACACGGTCTGAAAACTTGGTCCATATATCAAACATGCTTGCATGAATTAATATGAAACTCAGTACACATATAGATATCATCAGGCCGAACAACTTCCGCACTCTAAGTTATTAGATCCGCCCAACAGGAAGTCGGCTATTATGGGTTGTTTGAAAAACGCATGCTGTGGAATTTGATGTACTCATCCTAGAGAATTCATCCAATCGCCTCCAAACTCGGTCAGCATGAAGTCAAGTCATTGAGGATGCTAAATTGCGGACGGATTTTTGATATCTCGAACAGTTTGGCTGTGGCGAGGACACGAATTTATGGCGAGAAAAGAGAAACACGAAGTGTTATAACTTCTGCACACATTAACTGATCTTGATGAAACTTCAGCAGTGTGTTCATGGTAAGAGGCCGGTCAGATGGATGTAACTATTGTGAGTCAAAGTTATAGCGCCACCAACTGGTAGCAGGAAGTGTGTCACTTCAAAAATGCTTTTGACAAAAGTGGGGGTTACTTTTACCCACAGTTACAAAAATCAGTACGCATATTGGTCTCATCGAGCCGGACAACTTTCTAATTTACAGTCATTAGCTCCGAGCAACAGGAAGTCAGATATTTTGGTTTGAATGTGGATTTTTTGGATATGTCAGACTCTGAGTTTTTAGCTACTCCTCCTAAGTGGTTTATTTTATTCACACCAAACTTTTTCAACATGATAAAAATACATTAAAGATATATATATATATATATATATATATATATATATATATATATATATATATATATAAATATAGCTGCGAGCAGCGATGAAGGGCCAAAGCCGGCGGCACCGCCACCCCGGTGCCTTTAGGTAACTAAAGGCACCGGGGTTGCGGTGCCACCGGCTTGGGCCCGTAATCGCTGCTCGCAGCTATATTTATTCTTATTTTTCTGTCAACCTTTCGGGCACTTTTGGGGCCTTTAACATGCTCAAAAACTCTTGAAATTTTGCACACAGGTCAGAACCTGCGGCCATTAGGGCCGGGCTGAAGCTGGTACCCGGGCGTGGCAGGGGGGCTCAACAGCGCCCCCTTGAACGGGGTCCGAAAACTTGGTCCATAAATCAGACACGCTTGCATGTAATAATATGAAACTCAGTACACATATAGATCTCATCGGGCCGAACAACTTTCGTGCTCTAAGTTTTACACCAGCCCAACAGGAAGTCGGTTATTATACGTTGTTTGGAAAACGCATACAATGGAATGTGAAATACTCCTCCTAGGGAATTCATCCGATCGCCACCAAACTAGGTGTGAATGAAGTCAAGACATTGAGGATGCTAAATTGCGAACGGATTTTTGATATCTCGAACGGTTTGGCCGTGGCGAGGAAACGAATTTATGGCGAATAATGGGACACAGGAAGTGTGTTATAACTTCTGCATACATTAACTGATCTTGATTAAACTTCAGCAGTGTGTTCGTTGTAAGAGGCCGATCACATTGATGTGACTATTGTGAGTCAAAGTTATAGCGCCACCAACTGGCAGCAGGAAGTGTGTCCCTTTCAAAATGCTTTGAAATCACCCTCTTATTTTTACCCGATTTGCTTCAAACTTTATGTGTATAATGTAGACACACGGCAGATGTAGACCTGTGAAAGGATTTTTGATATCTTTAATACTGTTGCCATGGCAACGCTTCAAACTTTAATATTCTTTTTTTATGCTTTTGAGACTCTTAACATACTTGAAATTGGATGAAACTCGACAGACACATCACATTTATTAGCCCGTAGACATGTGCAAAGTTTCAGAAACGGGCGTGGTGAAATGGCTCAGTAGCGCCACCTTTAGTCTAAAGTGGGGGGGTTAGTTTTATCAACAGCAACAAAACTTGGTATGTGTATTGTTCTCATCAAGCCGGACAACTTTCTAATTTACATTAACGATCTACAAACCAACAGGAAGAGAGATATTTTGGTTTGAATGTGGATTTTCTGAAGAATTTTCTCTCCCTCTCTCTGTGTCTCTGTGTGTATGAGGGGAGGGGGGATTTGACTATTGCTTTTATATTGTTAATCAAGGTTTCAGGGGCTTTTGGGGTCCTTAACGTGCTCAAAAACTCTTGAAACTTTGCACACAAGTCAGAACCCCTTGCCATCAGGGACGGGCTGAAGCTGGTACCCGGGCGTGGCAGGGGGGCTCAACAGCGCCCCCTTGAATGGTGTCCCAAAACTTGGTCCATAGATCAAACACGCTTGCATGAATTAATATGAAACTCGGTACACATATAGATCTCATCGGGCCGAACAACTTTCCCCAGGTCAAGTTTTACACCAGCCCAACAGGAAGTCGGCTATTATGGGTTGTTTGGAAAACGCTTGCTGTGGAATGCGAAGTACTCCTCCTAGAGAATTCATCCAATCCCCACCAAACTCGGTGTGCATGAAGTCAAGACATTGAGGATTCTAAATTGCGGATGGATTTTTGATATCTCGAACGGTTTGGCCGTGGCGAGGAAACGAATTTATGGCGAGAAAAGAGAAACACGAAGTGGAATAACTTATGCATACATTAACTGATCTTGATGAAACTTCAGCAGTGTGTTCGTGGTAAGAGGCCGATCAGATGGATGTAACTATTGTGAGTCAAAGTTATAGCGCCACCAACTGGCAGCAGGAAGTGTGTCACTTTCAACATGCTTTTGACAAAAGTGGGCGGGTTAGTTTTAACTACAGTAAAAAAAAAAAAGTTTTATATTGTACTCATCAAGCCGGACAACTTTCTAATTAACATTCATTAGCTCCGGCCATCTGGAAGTCAGATATTTCAGACTCTGAGTTTTTAGTTACTCCTGCTTATACATAGGGCTATACTGCCCTCTTGTGTTCAAAATCAGGTAGGCCTATTGTATCTATATAAAAATATACTAGGTAGTATGTGACTTTGAGAATATTTTACCACCGGTTAATCGACGTGTGACACCACTGGGGGCTTTTGAATCGCCAACTTAAAAACAAAAGTAAAATATGTTCGTCCGCACTGACATTGATAGTGGTTGAGCAAGCATTTCAAAAGAATTCCTATGGAAGTAGGAATTAACTGAAAAACATTCCTCGCTCATTCCTCGCCGTGGACGCGCACCGTTATGAATGCCCGTGCAGCCGTGAGCATTTTAGTTTAATTTTAAAATTAGCGCCTTTCGGGGGGTGGATTGCTTGAAATTATTTTACAAAAGCACAATGTTGTGTTTTATTGCGACTGTACACAAATATAAGTTAACACTTTGCAGTTTGAATGTCGTCCTGTATAATGACGGAGTATGTTTTTATGTGTCCACTGTTCAAACGCGCCCACGCCACACACACACACACACCTACACACACACACACACACACACACGGTTTACTATCTTTGTGGGGACTCTCCATAGCCTTAATTTTTTTTATACTGCATAAACTGTATATGCTATCTCCTCACACTTACCCAAGCCCTAAACCTACCTATCACAGAAAACTTTCTGCATTTTTACATTTCCAAAAAAACTCATTCTGTATGATTTATAAGCTTGTTTACCCATGGGGACCTCTATTTAGGTCCCCACTGTGACACGAGTCCCCATGAGTCTGTATGCATTCAGGTTGAAGTCCCCACCGGGATAGAAAAACATGAACACACACACACACACACACACACACACACACATTCCAACATTGTAATCTTGACATCGCAGCCTGTTCATTATGGCCTTCATAAAATATAATAATAAAATAGTCAACCTAACATATAACAATTACACTGCTCTAAATAGTCAGTAGTACAATTCATACATTCACAGTAAGCACCGCTCCACTGTGGTGTTTCCAAGCACAATTTTGCGTCGATATTGGAACACGAGTGAAGAACAAAGCCTATAATAAAGAATAGTTTAGCATCCAAATACATCGCAAATGTTGAAACATTTTGATTCTAATGAGAGGGTTACGTGAGCCCAACACTGCTTTCTTTCATTTTTATTTTTACATTAAATTTAAAGGATTTGTTGTGGAATATTTTGAGTGTATCATAAAATCACAATACGGTAAGTCAAGCAATATTTTTGGTCTTTTATATATATATATATATATATATATATATATATATATAAATATAGCTGCGAGCAGCGATGACGGGCCCAAGCCGGTGGCACCGCAACCCCGGTGCCTTTAGTCACCTAAAGGCACCGGGGTTGCGGTGCCACCGGCTTGGGCCCGTAATCGCTGCTCGCAGCTATATTTATTTATTTTTTTCTTTATTTTTTTCTTCATTATTTTTTTTTTTGACTTTTTGCCACTTTTGGGGCTCTTAACATGCTCAAAAACTCTTGAAATTTTGCACACACGTCAGAACCTGCGGCCATCAGGGCCGGGCTGAAGCTGGTACCGGGGCGTGGCAGGGGGGCTCGACAGCGCCCCCTGGAATGGGGTCCGAAAACTTGGTCCATAAATCAAACACGCTTGCATGTAATAATATGAAACTCAGTACACATATAGATCTCATCGGGCCGAACAACTTTCGTGCTCTAAGTTTTACAAAAGCCCAACAGGAAGTCGGTTATTATACGTTGTTTGGAAAACGCATACAATGGAATGTGAAATACTCCTCCTAGGGAATTCATCCGATCGCCACCAAACTCGGTGAGAATGAAGTCAAGACATTGAGGATGAATTCTTGCGAACGGATTTTTGATATCTCGAACGGTTTGGCCGTGGCGAGGAAACGAATTTATGGCAAATAATGGGACACAGGAAGTGTGTTATAACTTCTGCATACATTAACTGATCTTGATGAAACTTCAGCAGTGTGTTCGTTGTAAGAGGCCGATCACATGGATGTGACTATTGTGAGTCAAAGTTATAGCGCCACCAACTGGCAGCAGGAAGTGTGTCACTTTCAAAATGCTTTGAAGTCACTCTCTTAATTTTACCCGATTTGCTTCAAACTTTATGTGTATAATGTAAACACACGGCAGATGTAGACCTGTGAAAGGATTATTGATATCTTAGATACTGTTGCCGTGGCAACGCATCAAATTTTAATATTCTTTTCGGATGCGTTTGAGACTCTTAACATGCTTGAAATTGGATGAAACTCGACAGACACATAACACTTATTAGCCAGTAGACATGTGAAAAGTTTCAGAAACGGGCGTGGCAGGGGGGCTCAACAGCGCCCCCTTGAACGGGGTCTGAAAACTTGGTCCATATATCAAACACGCTTGCATGAATTAATATGAAACTCGGTACACATATAGATTTCATGGGGCCGAACAACTTTCCCTTTGTCAAGTTTCACGCCAGCCCAACAGGAAGTCGGCTATTATGGGTTGTTTGGAAAACGCTTGCTGTGGAATGTGATGTACTCCTCCTAGAGAATTCATTCAATCACCTCCAAACTCAGTCAGCATGAAGTCAAGACATTGAGGATGCTAAATTGCAGACGGATTTTTGATATCTCGAACGGTTTGGCTGTGGCGAGGAAACAAATTAATGGCGAGAAAAGAGAAACACGAAGTGTTATAACTAATGCATACATTAACTGATCTTGATGAAACTTCAGCAGTTTGTTCATGGTAAGAGGCCGATCAGATGGATGTAACTATTGTGTGTCAAAGTTAAAGCGCCACCAACTGGCAGCAGGAAATGTGTCACTTTCAAAATGCTTTTGACAAAAGTGGGGGGGGGGTCGTTTTACCTACAGTAGCACAACTCAGTACGTATGTTGATCTCATCGACCCGGACAACTTTCTAATTTAAAGTCATTAGCTCCGACCATCAGGAAGTCAGATATTTTGGTTTGAATGTGGATTTTTTGCAAAATGAGCCTCCAAAAGGCACCAAAAGCCTCAAATCTTCTAAAAATGTAATTTTATACCATTTATTTCTATATAAAAGTATACAAATATCACAACTAAACCCATTTTATTCTGTTTTTAAAAAGAATTTTATTCTAATTTTATTCTAAATTTGAAAACAGTTAAGTAAAAAAAAAAATTCAAGTCATACATAGGGCTATACTGCCCTCTTGTGTCCAAAAGGACATCAAAATAATATATAAAACTTTTTACCAGCTAGGCCAATAATGTATTTAAATATACATTTATTAGGTATGTGTCTGAGGATATTTTCCCACCGGTTAATCGACGTGTGTGACACGAGCGGATGCTTTTAAATCGCTAATATAAAAGTGAAAGAAAAATACGGACGTCCGCACGGACATTTATAATGGTGCACACACAAATCACACACACGTTGGAAAGAATTATGCTTTTAAACAACACTAAACCGCCATTAGATGTCGCCAAGTGACCGTCTTAATGAGCGAGTCATTGATTCATTCGTTCAAACGATTCGTAATCCATAAACATATACAGATCCATAAACATGGATCCATAAACATCCAGTCCATAAACATAAACAGATGTTTATGGATTGATCATTCAATCTTTGAGTCAACCAATTCGTTCAAAATGCTGAATCATTCAGTTATGAGAAAACACGTTCCTGTGAGATGCGTTCTTCTGTGATCTTTGTTTAACTATTTTCGCTGCTGAAACAGAACAAAAACAGTCAATATTGCATCTAAAATGTAAATGACTTCATTTTAACTGTTAATAACCTGTTGTATGAAATCAATGTCACAGTTTCAATTGTGATTGTATTCAGGAAAAGTTAGGTACGGAGAGCGAGCGATTTCAACGAAATCAGAACTAAACCCATTTTATTCTTTTATTATTATTATTATTATTCAATTTAAGAATTATGTTTGAGTTTAAAAAAAGCCAGAATGTTTTAGTCCAAAAAATAAATAAATCATGCCATGGATTGCTTGAAATTTAATTTTTTTATTATATTTATTTTTTCGTTTTGGCTTTGTTTATAGTTTATTTTTTATTTTTTTATTCTTGTTCCGTTCTGAATATCATTACATTTAAAGGATTTGTTGTGGAATATTTTGAGTGTATCATAAAATCAGAATAATTCTCTCGATTTAGTGATCCCCTACTTATTATTTTATTGTATTTTTTACTTTGTTCTAATCAGGTCAGGCAAGTAAAATTATCTGTGTCTTGTCCCTTAAATTTATATATATATATATATATATATATATATATATATATATATATATGTGTGTGTGTGTGTGTGTGTGTATATATATATATATAAATATAAATATAGCTGCGAGCAGCGATGGAGGGCCAAAGCCGGCAGTACCGCCACCCTGGCACCAGGATTGCGGTGCCACCGGCTTGGGCCCGTAATCGCTGCTCGCAGCTATATTTATTATTATTTTTTTCTACTTCTCGGGAACTTTTGAGACCCTTAACATGCTCGAAAACTCTTGAAACTTTGCACACAGGTCAGAACCCGCGGCCATCAGGGCCGGGCTGAAGCTGGTACCCGGGAGTGGCAGGGAGGCTCGACAGCGCCCCCTGGAACGGGGTCCGAAAACTTGGTCCATAAATCAAACACGCTTGCATGTAATAATATGAAACTCGGTACACATATAGATCTTATCGGGCCGAACAACTTTCGTGCTCTAAGTTTTACGTCAGCCCAACAGGAAGTCGACTATTATGGGTTGTTTGAAAAACGTATGCTCTGGAATTTGAAATACTCCTCCTAGAATATTTGTCCAATCACAACCAAACTCGGTGTGCATGAAGTCAAGACATTGAGGATGAAAAATTGCCAGGGGATTTTTGATATCTCAAACGGTTTGGCTGTGGCGAGGAAACGAATTTATGGCGAAAAAATGAAACAGGAAGTGTGTTATAACTTCTGCATACATTAACTGATCTTGATGAAAATTCAGCAGTGTGTTCGTTGTAAGAGGCCGATCACATGGATGTGACTATTGTGAGTCAAAGTTATAGCGCCCCCAACAGGCAGCAGGAAGTACATCACCTTCAAAATGCTTTGAAATCACTGTCTTATTTTTACCCGATTTGCTTCAAACTTTATGTGTACAATGTAGACACACGGCAGATGTAGACCTGTGAAAGGATTATTGATATCTTAGATACTGTTGCTGTGGCAACGCATCAAACTTTAATATTTTTTCAGATGCTTTTGAGACTCCTAACATACTTGAAATTCGATGAAATTCGACAGACACATCACATTTATTATCCAGTAGACATGTGCAAAGTTTCAGAAACGGGCGTGGTGAGGGGCTCAGTAGCGCCACCTTTAGTCAAAAATGGGGGCTTAGTTTTAAGTAGAGTCACAAAAATCGTTATGTGTATTGTTCTCATCAAGCCGGACAACTTTCTAATTTATAGTCATAAGCTGTGACCAACAGGAAGAGAGATATTTTGGTTTGAATGTGATTTTTTGGAGAATTCTCTCCCTCTCTCTCTCTGCCTCTACGTCTCTGTGTGTGTGAGGGGTGGGGGGATTTGTCTTTTGAGTGAGATTTCTTTAAAATTCCTGTTTTTCAAGGTTTCAGGGGCTTTTGGGGCCTTTAACGTGCTCGAAAACTCTTGAAACTTTGCACACAGGTCAGAACCTGCGGCCATCAGGGCCGGGCTGAAGCTGGTACCCGGGCGTGGCAGGGGGGCTCAACAGCGCCCCCTGGAACGGGATCCGAACACTTGTCCATAAATCAAACACACTTGCATGTAATGATATGAAACTCGGTACACATATAGATCTCATCGGGCCGAACAACTTTCGTGCTCTAAATTTTACGCCAGCCCAACAGGAAGTCGGCAATTATGGGTTGTTTGGAGAACGCTTGCTGTGGAATTTGAAACACTTCTCCTAGAGAATTAATTAAATCGCCACCAAACTCGGTGTGCATGAAGTCAAGACATTGAGGATGCTAAATTGCAGACGGATTTTTGATATCTCAAACGGTTTGGCCGTGGCAAGGAAACGAATTTATGGCGAGAAAAGAGAAACACGAAGTGTTATAACTTCTGCACACATTAACTGATCTTGATGAAACTTCAGCAGTGTGTTCGTGGTAAGAGGCCGATCAGATGGATGTGACTATTGTGAGTCAAAGTTATAGCGCCACCAACTGGCAGCAGGAAGTGTGTCACTTTCAAAATGTTTTTGACAAAAGTGGGGGGGTTAGTTTTACCCACAATTACAAAAATCAGTACGTATATTGGTCTCATCATGCCGGACAACTTTCTAATTTACAGGCATTAGCTGCAACCAACAGGAAGTCAGATATTTTGGTCTGAATATGGATCGTTTGTTAAATCAGCCTCTGAGTTTTTAGTTACTCCTCCTAAAAGGTTTATTTTATTCCCACCAAACTTTTTCAACATGATAAAAATATATTAATGATGCTAAATTGTAAACGGATATTGAATATCTCAAACGGTTTTGCTATGGCGAGGGATTAAATTAATGTCAAAAAGGAAGCAGGAAACATCTCATAACTTCTAAAAATGTAATTATACACCATTTATTTTTATATAAAAATATACAAATATTAGAACTAAACCTATTTTATTCTGTTTTTGCAATATAAGAAGTATGAAAAAGTTAAAAACAGGCTATTTAGTGCTATTTGGTTCAACAAAAAAGCAAACATAGGGCTATACTGCCCTCTTGTGTCCAAAAGGATATCCAAATAGTATATAAAACGTTTTACTAGGTAGGCCTATTGTATTTAAATATACATTTATTAGGTATATGACTGTGAGGATATTTTTCCATCGGTTAATCGACGTGTGACATGAGCAGGTGCTTTTAAATCGCTAACTATAGTATACTATATACTAGTAAAATACAGACGTCCGCACAGACATTGATAATGGTGCGGAGTAGAGCGAGCATTTTCAATGTATTCCTATGGATGTAGGAATTAACTAAAACAGTTTATTTATGTTTTTGTGTCCACTGTTCAACCGCAACCGCGTCACACACACACACATTCCAGAATTGCAATCTTGACATCGCAGCCTGTTCATTATAGCCCTAATACAATATAATAATAAAAATAGTCAACCTAACATAAACAAATTACACTGCTCTGTTTAAATAGTCAGTAGTACAATTTGTACCATTCACAGAAAGCAGAGCTCCACTGTGATGTTTCCAAGCACATTTTTGCGCGTGTGAAGAGGATGAATTTTTCCATCGATATTGGAACACGAGTGAAGTACAAAGCCTATAATAAAGAATAGTTTAGCATCCAAATACATCGCAAATATTGAAACATTTTGATTCTAATGAGAGGGTTACGTGAGACCAACACTGCTTACTTTCGTTTTTATTTTTACATTAAATTTAAAGGATTTGTTGTGGAATATTTTGAGTGTATCATAAAATCAGAATAAGGTAAGACAAGTAATATTTTCTGTCTTATATATATTTATATACGTGTATATATATATATATATATATATATATATATATATATATGTATATATATATGTGTGTGTGTGTGTGTGTGTGTGTGTGTATATATATATATATATATATATATATATATATAAATATAGCTGCGAGCAGCGATGGAGGGCCAAAGCCGGCGGCACCGCCATCCCCGGTGCCTTTAGGTAACTAAAGGCTCCGGGGTTGCGGTGCCACCGGCTTGGGCCCGTAATCGCTGCTTGCAGCTATATTTAGGGCCCGAGCACCGATGGTGTGAGGACCCTCTTGGAATTGCTCTGTTTATTATTATTATTATTATTCTTCTCCGCATTGAATTGCATTTTTGAGGGCCTAAACATGCGCGAAAACTCACGAAACTTTGCACACGCGTCAGAACTGGCGAAAATTTACATCTGATATAGGTTTCAGAATTGGACGGGGCAAAATGGCTCGATAGCGCCACCTATAAAAGTTCAACGGAGTGCGCCTCCTGCAACGTTCCACGTACGTGCACGAAATTCGGTACATACGTGTAATGACCTAATACCTACAAAAAAGTCTCTTGGAGCATAGCCCTAAACACAACAGGAAGTCAGCCATTTTGAACTTCCTCTCAGATTTTTGTGCAGTTTTTGCCATTTTCAGGCCTCGTACTTTAACGAACTCCTCCTACAGTTTTAATCTGATCATCTTCAAATTTGGTGAGTGTAATCTTAAGGCCTTTGCGACGTTAAATTGCGAAGATCTTGAGTTTTCGTCGAAGGGCGGGTCCTCGGCGGCCTTACAAATTTCGATGTTTCGCCATGAAACAGGAAGTTGCTGTAACTCAGGCATGGAATGTCCAATCTCCCCCAAACTTCACACGTTTGATAAGAGTTCTGTCCTGAACACATGGCCATGCTCATATTCAGTTATAGTCATAGCGCCACCTGCTGGCAACAGGAAGTGACATGTTTAACACTGTTATGGACTCCTAATAACATATAAAAAAGTGCCAGCAAGTGCGAAACATGCTAACAACATACTAGAAGCATGCTAAAACATGCTAGCAAACTCTTAGCTAAGTGCTAAAGCATGCTATTATTGCAATTAAATAGGAATTTGCTGTAACTCAGGCATGGAATGTCCAATCTGCCCCAAACTTCACACTTTTGATAAGCGTTCTGTCCTGAACACATCTACATGATAATATTCAGTTATAGTAATAGCGCCACCTACTGGCAACAGGAAGTGTCATGTTTAACACGTTGATGCCATTCTAGCAACATGTTAAAAATGCCATTGAGGTCTAAACATGCTAGAAACATGTTGAAACATGTTAAAACATGCTAGCAATACTTAGCTAAGTGCTAAAGCATGCTAATTCAATGAAACAGGATGTTGTTGTTACTCAAGAAGGCAATGTCCAATATGCGCCAAACTTCACACTTTTAATAAACGTTCTGTCCTGAACACATGACCATGCTCATATTCAGTTACAGTCATAGTGCCACCTGCTGGCAACAGGAAGTGACATGTTAAACACTGTTGTGGACATATAAAAACATATAAAAAAAGTGCCAGCAAGTGCTAAACATGCTAACAACATACTAGAAACATGCTAAAACATGCTAGCAAACACTTAGCTAAGTGCTAAAGCATGCTATTGCTGCAATTAAATAGGAATTTGCTGTAACACAGGCATGGAATGTCCAATCTGCCCCAAACTTCACACGTTTGATAAGAGTCATGGCCTGAACACATCTACATGAGAATATTCAGTTATAGTAATAGCGCCACCTGCTGTCAACAGGAAGTGACATGTTTAACACTGTTGTGGTCTCCTAATAACATATATAAAAGAGCCAGCAAGTGCTAAACAGGTTAGCAACATACTAGAAACATGCTAGCAAACACTTAGCTAAGTGATAAAGCATGCTATTACTGCAATTAAATAGGAATTTGCTGTAACTCAGGCATGGAACGTCCAATCTGCCCCAAACTTCACATGTTTGATAAGAATCATGGCCTGAACGCATGCCTATGCTCAAATTCAGTTATAGTAATAGCGCCACCTACTGGCAACAGGAAGTGACATGTTTAACACGTTGATGCCGTTCTAGCAACATGTTAAAAATGCCATTGAGTTCTAAACATGCTAGAAACATATTAAAACATGCTAGCAATACTTAGCTAAGTGCTAAAGCATGCTAATTCAATGAAACAGGACTTTGTTGTTACTCAAGAAGGCAATGTACAATCTACCCCAAACGTCACACGTTTGATAAGAGTTATCTCTTGAACACATGTCCATGCTCATATTTAGTTATAGTCATAGCGCCACCTGCTGGCAACAGGAAGTGACGTTTAACACTGTTCTTGACTCCTAATAACATATAAAAAAATGCCAGTAGGTGCTAAACATCCTACCAACATACTAGAGACATGCTAAAACATAATAGCAAACACTTAGCTAAGTGCTAAAGAATGATATTACTGCAATTAAATATGAATTTGCTGTAACTCAGGCATGGAATGTCCAATCTGCCCCAAACTTCACACTTTTGATAAGCGTTCTGTCCTGAACACATGACCATGCTTATATTCAGTTACAGTCATAGCGCCACCTGCTGGCAACAGGAAGTGACATGTTTAACACTGTTGTGGACTCCTAATAACATATAAAAAAGTGCCAGCAAGTGTTAAACATGCTAACAACATACTAGAAACATGCTAAAACATGCTAGCAAACTCTTAGCCAAGTGCTAAAGCATGCTATTATTGCAATTAAATAGGAATTTGCTGTAACTCAGGCATGGAATGTCCAATCTGCCCCAAACTTCACACTTTTGATAAGAGTCATGGCCTGAACACATCTACATGAGAATGTTCAGTTATAGTAATAGCGCCACCAACTGGCAACAGGAAGTGACATGTTTAACACGTTGATGCCGTTCTAGCAACATGTTAAAACATGCTAACAATGCTTAGCTAAGTTCTAAAGAATGCTAATTCAATGAAACATGACTTTGTTGTTACTCAAGAAGGCAATGTCCAATTTGCACCAAACTTCACATGTTTGATAAGAGTTCTGTCCTGAACACACATCCATGCTCATATTCAGTTATAGTCATAACGCCACCTACTGGCAACAGAAACTGACATGGTTAACACAGTAATGCAGTACTAACCACATAATTATTGTGTACTAAGCATGCTAGAAACAGACTGAACATGCTAGCAACACTTAGCTGAGTCATGAAGCATGCTATTATCACCATTATACAAAACATTTTGTAACTGACTTTGACATACTCTTACTATATATACCTCCTTAAATGTACATTTCCCAACCATGCTCTGCCTTCCTAAAGCCACCGAGTGTTGATGGCACGGGTGCGAGGGCCCTTTCATCGCTGCTTGCAGCTTTAATTTTTTTTCTTTTTCTTTTTCTTTTTCTTCATTATTTTTTTTTGTTGCCTTTTTGCCACTTTTGGGGTCCTTAACATGCTCAAAAACTCTTGAAACTTTGCACACAGGTCAGAACCCGCGGCCATCAGGGCCGGACTGAAGCTGGTACCCGGGCGTGGCAGGGGGGCTCGACAGCGCCCCCTGGAATGGGGTCCGAAATCTTGGTCCATATATCAAACATGCTTGCATGTAATAATATGAAACTCAGTACACATATAGATCTCATCGGGCCGCACAACTTTCGTGCTCTAAGTTTTACAAAAGCCCAACAGGAAGTCGGTTATTATACGTTGTTTGGAAAACGCATACAATGGAATGTGAAATACTCCTCCTAGGGAATTCATCCGATCGCCGCCAAACTCGGTGTGAATGAAGTCAAGACATTGAGGATGAATTCTTGCGAACAGATTTTTGATATCTCGAACGGTTTGGCCGTGGCGAGGAAACGAATTTATGGCGAATAATGGGACACAGGAAGTGTGTTATAACTTCTGCATACATTATCTGATCTTGCTGAAACTTCAGCAGTGTATTCGTTGTAAGAGGCCGATCACATGGATGTGACCTTTGTGAGTCAAAGTTATAGCGCCACCAACTGGCAACAGGAAGTGTGTCACTTTCAAAATGCTTTGAAATCACTTTCTTATTTTTACCCGATTTGCTTCAAACTTTATGTGTATAATGTAGACACACGGCAGATGTAGACCTGTGAAAGGATTATTGATATCTTAGATACTGTTGCCGTGGCAACGCATCAAATTTTAATATTCTTTTCGGATGCGTTTGAGACTCTTAGCATGCTTGAAATTGGATGAAACTCAACAGACACATAACACTTATTAGCCAGTAGACATGTGAAAAGTTTCAGAAACGGGCGTGGCAGGGGGGCTCAACAGCGCCCTCTTGAACAGGGTCTGAAAACTTGGTCCATATATCAAACACGCTTGCATGAATTAATATGAAACTCGGTACACATATAGATTTCATGGGGCCGAACAACTTTCCCTCTGTCAAGTTTCACGCCAGCCCAACAGGAAGTCGGCTATTATGGGTTGTTTGGAATACGCTTGCTGTGGAATGTGATGTACTCCTCCTAGAGAATTCATTCAATCACCTCCAAACTCAGTCAGCATGAAGTAAAGACATTGAGGATGCTAAATTGCGGACGGATTTTTGATATCTCGAACGGTTTGGCCGTGGCGAGGAAACAAATTTATGGCGAGAAAAGAGAGAGACGAAGTGTTATAACTTCTGCATACATTAACTGATCTTGATGAAACTTTAGCAGTGTGTTCGTGGTAAGAGACCGATCAGATGGATGTAACTATTGTGAGTCAAATTTATAGCGCCACCAACTGGCAGCAGGAAGTGTGTCACTTTCAACATGCTTTTGACAAAAGTGGGGGGGTTAGTTTTAACTACAGTTACAAAAATCAGAATATATATTGGTCTCACCGAGCCTGACAACTTTCTAATTTACAGTCATTAGCTCAGAGCAAAAGGAAGTCAAATATTTTGGTTTGAATGTGGATTTTTTGGATATTTCAGACTATGAGTTTTTAGTTACTCTTCCTAACTGGTTTATTTTATTCACACCAAACTTTTTCAAAATGATAAAGATACATTAAAGATGCTAAATTGTGAACGGATATTAAACATCTCAAACGGTTTTGCTATAGTGAGGGACTAAAGTAAAGTAACACTTAAAGCCTCATCTTCTAAAAATGTAATTAAACACCATTTATTTCTATATAAAAGTATAAAAATATCACAACTAAACCCATTTTATTCTTTTTTTTTTCAATTTAATAAATATTTATAAGTTTAAAAATAGTAATTGTACTATTTAGTCCCATAAAAGTCAAGTCATACATAGGGCTATACTGCCCTCTTGTGTTCAAAATCAGGTAGGGCTATTGTATCTACATAAAAATATACTAGGTATGTGACGGTGAGAATATTTTACCACCGGTTAATCGACGTGTGACACCGCTGGGGGCTTTTGAATCGCCAACTTAAAAACGAAAGTAAAATATGTTCGTCCACACTGACATTGATAGTGGTTGAGCGAGCGTTTCAAATGAATTCCTATGGAAGTAGGAATTAACTGAAAAACGTTCACTCTGTTCTGCTCGTTCCTCGCCGTGGATGCGCACCGTTATGAATGCCCGTGCAGCCATGAGCATTTTAGTTTAATTTTAAAATTAGCGCCTTTCGGGGGTTGATTGCTTGAAATTATTTTACAAAAGCACAATGTTGTGTTTTATTGCGACTGTACACAAATATAAGTTAACACTTTGCAGTTTGAATGTCGTCCTGTATAATGACGGAGTATGTTTTTATGCGTCCACTGTTCAGTCGCGCCCATGCCACACACACACACCCACACACACACGGTTTACTATCTTTGTGGGGACTCTCCATAGATTTAATGATTTTTATACTGTACAAACTGTATATTTTATCTCCTTACACTAACCCTACCCCTAAACCTACCCATCACTGAAAACTTTCTGCATTTTTACATTTCCAAAAAAACTCATTCTGTAAGAAGCTTGTTTACCCATGGGGACCTCTATTTAGGTCCCCACTGTGATACGAGTCCCCATTAGTCTGTGTGCATTCAGGTTAAAGTCCCCACCGGGACAGAAAAACATGAACACACACACACACACACACACACACACACACACACACACACACACTCCAGCATTGCAATCTTGACATTGCAGCCTGTTCATTATAGACTTAATAAAATATAATAATAAAATGGTCAACCTAACATATAAATATTACACTGCTCTAAATAGTCAGTAGTACAATTCGTACAATGACAGTAAGCACCGCTCCACTGTGAATTTTCCAAGCACATTTTTGCGCATGTGAAGAGGATCATTTTTCCCTTCGATATTGGAACGTGAGTGAAGTACAAAGCATATAATAAACAATAGTTTAGCATCCAAAAAAAGGTAATTATATATATATATATATATATATATATATATATATATATATATATATATATATATATATTAAAAATAGGGGAAAAAAGAATATATATATATTTTTTTTTTTTTTTTTTTTAAGTGACAAGACAAAGAATATTACTTGTCTGATATATATATAAATATAGCTGCGAGCAGCGATGGAGGGCCCAAGCCGGTGACACCGCCACCCCGGTGCCTTTAGTGTAACTAAAGGCACCAGGTTGGCGGTGCCACTGGCTTGGGCCCGCAATCGCTGCTCGCAGCTATATTTAGGGCCCAAGCCCTGAAAGGGCGAAGGCCCTATTGTTTTCGGTAGGATTATTTATTATTATTATTATTATTATTATTATTATTATTAGGGCCCAAGCCCTGAAAGGGCGAAGGCCCTATTGTTTTCGGTAGGATTATTATTATTATTATTATTAGGGCCCAAGCCCTGAAAGGGCGAAGGCCCTATTGTTTCCGGTAGGATTATTATTATTATTATTATTATTATTATTATTTTGTCAACCTTTCGGGCACTTTTGGGGCCCTTAACATGCTCGAAAACTCTTGAAATTTTGCACACACGTCAGAACCCGCGGCCATCAGGGCCGGACTGAAGCTGGTACCCGGGCGTGGCAGGGGGGCTCGACAGCGCCCCCTGGAACGGGATCCAAACACATGTCCATAAATCAAACACGCTTGCATGTAATAATATGAAACTCGGTACACATATAGATCTCATCGGGTCGAACAACTTTCGTGCTCTAAGTTTTACGCCAGCCAAACAGGAAGTTGGCTATTTAGCGTTGTTTGGAAACGCATGCTGTGGAATTTAATGTACTCCTCCTAGGGAATTCATCGATTCGCCTCCAAACTCGGTGTGCATGAAGTCAAGACATTGAGGATGCTAAATTGCGGACGGATTTTTGATATCTCGAACGGTTTGGCCGTGGCGAGGAAACAAATTTATGGCGAAAAAATGAAACAGGAAGTGTGTTATAACTTCTGCATACATTAACTGATCTTGATGAAACTTCAGCAGTGTGTTCGTTGTAAGAGGCCGATCACATGGATGTGACTATTGTGAGTCAAAGTTATAGCGCCACCAACAGGCAGCAGGAAGTACATCACTTTCAAAATGCTTTGAAATCAGTGTCTTATTTTTACCCGATTTGCTTCAAACTTTATGTGTACAATGTAGACACACGGCAGATGTAAACCTGTGAAAGGATTATTGATATCTTAGATACTGTTGCCGTGGCAACGCATCAAACTTTAATATTATTTTTTGATGCTTTTGAGACTCTTAACATACTTGAAATTGCATGAAACTCAACAGACACATCACATTTATTAGCCCGTAGACATGTGCAAAGTTTCAGAAACGGGCGTGGTGGAATGGCTCAGTAGCGCCACCTTTAGTCAAAAATGGGGGCTTAGTTTTTCCTAGAATCACAAAACTTGGTATGTGTATTGTTCTCATCAAGACGGACAACTTTCTAATTTACATGAACCATCTCCGACCAACAGGAAGAGAGATATTTTGGTTTGAATGTGGATTTTCTGAAGAATTTTCTCTCCCTCTCTCTGTGTCTGTGTGTGTGTGAGGGGAGGGGGGGATTTGACTATTGCTTTTATATTGTTAATCAAGGTTTCAGGGGCTTTTGGGGTCCTTAACGTGCTCAAAAACTCTTGAAACTTTGCACACAGGTCAGAACCCACGGCCATCAGGGCCGGGCTGAAGCTGGTACCCGGGCGTGGCTGGGGGGCTCAACAGCGCCCCCTTGAACGGGGTTCTAAAACTTGATCCATATATCAAACACGCTCGCATGAATTAATATGAAACTCGGTACACATATAGATCTCATCGGGCCGAACAACTTTACCCCGGTCAAGTTTTACGCCAGCCCAACAGGAAGTCGGCTATTATGGGTTGTTTGGAAAACGCTTGCTGTGGAATGTGAAATACTCCTCCTAGAAAATTCACCGTGTCCCCTTCAAACTCGGTGTGCATGTAGTCAAGACTTTGAGGATGCTAAATTGCGGACGGATTTTTGATATCTCGAACGGTTTGGCTGTGGCGAGGAATCGAATTTATGGCGAGAAAAGAGAAACACGGAAGTGGAATAACTTCTGCATACATTAACTGATCTTGATGAAACTTCAGCAGTGTGTTCGTGGTAAGAGGCCGATCAGATGGATGTAGCTATTGTGAGTCAAAGTTATAGCGCCACCAACTGGCAGCAGGAAGTGTGTCACTTTCAACATGCTTTTGACAAAAGTGGGGGGGTTAGTTTTAACTACAGTAAAGAAAAAACAGTTTGTATATTGTTCTCATCAAGCCGGACAACTTTCTAATTTACATTCAATAGCTCTGGCCATCAGGAAGTCAGATATTTTGGTCTGAATGTGAATTTTTTTGCAAAATCAGCCTCTGAATTTTTAGCCACTCCTCTTAAACTATTTATTTTATTTGTACCAAACTTTTTCAACATGATGAAACTACATTAAATATGCTAAATTGTGAATGGATAATAAATATCTCAAACGGTTTTGCTATGGCGAGGGATTAAAGTAATGTCCAAAAAGGAAACACTAAAAATCTTCTAAAAATGTAATTATATACCATTTATTTCTATATAAAAGAATACAAATATCACAACTAAACCCATTTTATTCTGTTTTTGCAATTCAAGAAGAATGAAAAAGTTAAAACAGGCTATTTAGTGCTATTTGGTTCAACAAAAAAGCAAACATAGGGCTATACTGCCCTCTTGTGTCCAAAAGGACATCAAAATAGTATATAAAACTTTTTACCAGGTAGGCCAATATTGTATTTAAATATACATTTATTAGGTATGTGTCTGAGGATATTTTCCCACCGGTTAATCGACGTGTGACACGAGTGGGTGCTTTTAAATCGCTAATATAATAGTGAAAGAAAAATAATGATAATGTTGCACACACAAATCACACACATGTGGGAAAGAATGATGCTTTTAAACAACACTAAACCGCCATTAGGTGTCGCCAGGCATCCATCTTAATAAGCGAGTCATTGATTCATTCGTTCAAACGATTCGTTCGAATGAGTCGATCATGATTAAGACAGATGTTTATGGATTGATCATTCAATCTTTGAGTCAACCGATTCGTTAAAAATGCTGAATCGTTCAGTTATGAGAAAACACGTGATGCGTGATGGTTCTGCCGTGATCTTTGTTTAACTATTTTCGCTGCTGAAACAGAACAAAAACAGTCAACATTGCATCTAAAATGTAAGTGACTTAATTGTAACTGTTTATTAACCTGTTGTATGAAATCTAGGGGTGGGAGAAAAAATTTATTCTTAGATGCATCGCGATGCGGACGTGGACGATTCTGAATCGATTCACAAATGTCAAAAAATCGATTCTCTAAAAAAATATTTTTCTAATAACGTAATATTGACGGAAGGCAAAAGGCGGAACTCTAAGCGGACGTGCGTGCAGTCTGTGGCGCGCACATAACAGAGAAGTTTCTTCTGCTCACCAAGGCTGCATTTATTTGATTAAAAATACAAACAAAAACAGTAATATTGTAAAATATTATTCCAATTTAAAACAGCTGCTTTCTATTTTAATATATTTTAAACTGTTATTTATTCCTGTGATCAAAGCTGAGTTTTCAGCATCATTACTCCAGTCATCACTGTCACATGATCCTTCAGAAATTATTCTAATATGATGATTGATACTCAAGAAACATTCATTATTATTTTAAATGTCGAAAACAGTTGTGTACAGTCTTTGATGAATAGAAAGTTCAAAAGAACAGCATTTATCTGAAATCTAAAGCTTTTGTAACGTTAAACACTACCGCTCAAAAGTTTTGGGTTAGTAATAATTAAAATTTTATTTTTGGGGGAAATAAATAAAATAAATCAGTACTTTTATTTATGAAGGATGAGTTAAACTGATCAACAGTTACAGTAAAGACATTTATAATGTTAAAAATATATATATTTGAAATATATGCTGTTCTTTTGAACTTTACATTCATCAAAGCATTTTGAAAAAAAAAAATCTGTACACAACTGTTTTCAACATTGAAAATAATAATGAATATTTATTGAGCATCAATCATCATATTAGTATGATTTCTGAAGGATCATGTGACACTGAAGACTGGAGTAATGATGCTGAAAACTCAACTTTGATCACAGAAATGAATTACTATGTAAAATATTTAAAAATTGAAAACAGCTGTTTTAAATTGGAATAATATTTCACAATATTACTGTTTTTGTTTGTATTTTTAATCAATAAATGCAGCCTTGGTGAGCAGAAGAGACTTCTCCTAAAAACATTAAAAATCTTACTGACCCCAAACTTTTGAACAATAATATATATATATATATATATATATATATATATACATATATATGTATGTGTGTGTATGTATGTATGTATTTATATATATATATATATATATATATATATATATAAATATAGCTGCGAGCAGCGATGGAGGGCCAAAGCCGGCGGTACCGCCACCCCGGTGCCTTTAGGTAACTAAAGGCACCGGGGTTGCGGTGCCACCGGCTTGGGCCCGTAATCGCTGCTCGCAGCTATATTTATTATTATTCTTATTTTTCTGTCAACCTTTCGGGCACTTTTGAGACCCTTAACATGCTCGAAAACTCTTGAAACTTTGCACACGGGTCAGAACCCGCGGCCATCAGGGCCGGGCTGAAGCTGGTACACGGGCGTGGCAGGGGGGCTCGACAGCGCCCCCTTGAACAGGGTCCGAAAACTTGGTCCATAAATCAGACACGCTTGCATGTAATAATATGAAACTCGGTACACATATAGATCTCATCGGGCCGAACAACTTTCGTACTTTTACTTTTTACGCCAGCCCAACAGGAAGTCGGCTATTATGGGTTGTTTTGAAACGCATGCTGTGGAATTTAATGTACTCCTCCTAGAGAATTCATCCAATCGCCTCCAAACTCGGTCAGCATGAAGTCAAGACATTGAGGATGCTAAATTGCGGACGGATTTTTGATATCTCGAACGGTTTGGCCGTGGCAAGGAAACTAATTTATGGCGAATAAGGGACACAGGAAGTATGTTATAACTTCAGCATACATTATCTGATCTTGATGAAACTTCAGCAGTGTGTTCGTTGTAAGAGGCCGAACACAAGGATGTGACTATTGTGAGTCAAAGTTATAGCGCCACCAACTGGCAGCAGGAAGTGTGTCACTTTCAAAATGCTTTGAAATCACTCTCTTATTTTTACCCGATTTGCTTCAAACTTTATGTGTATAATGTAGACACACGGCAGATGTAGACCTGTGAAAGGATTATTGATATCTTAGATACTGTTGCCATGGCAACGCATCAAACTTTAATATTCTTTTTTGATGCTTTTGAGACTCTTAACATACTTGAAATTGCATGAAACTCGACAGACACATCACACTTATTATCCAGTAGACATGGGCAAAGTTTCAGAAACGGGCGTGGTGAGGGGCTCAGTAGCGCCACCTTTAGTCAAAAATGGGGGCTTAGTTTTACCTAGAATCACAAAACTTGGTATGTATATTGTTCTTATCGAGCCGGACAACTTTCTAATTTACACTTATTAGCTCAAAGCAACAGAAAGTCAGATATTTTGGTTTGAATGTGATTTTTTGGAGAATTTTCTCTCTCTCTCTGTCTCTGAGTGTGTGAGGGGTGGGGGTTATTTGTCAGTTGAGTGAGATTTACTTTTTCATATGTTTTTCAAGGTTTCTGGGGCTTTTGGGTCCCTAAACGTGCTCGAAAACTCTTGAAACTTTGCACACAGGTCAGAACCCGCGGCCATCAGGGCGGGGCTGAATCTGGTAGCCGGGCGTGGCAGGGGGGCTCAACAGCGCCCCCTTGAACGGGGTTCTAAAACTTGGTCCATATATCAAACACGCTTGCATGAATTAATTTGAAACTCAGTACACATATAGATCTCATCGGGCCGAACTACTTTCGTGCTCTAAGTTTTACGCCAGCCCAACAGGAAGTCGGCTATTTAGGGTTGTTTGGAAACGCTTGCTGTGGAATTTAATGTACTCCTCCTAGGAAATACATCGATTCGCCTCCAAACTCAGTCAGCGTGAAGTCAAGACATTGAGGATGCTAAATTGCGGACGGATTTTTGATATCTCGAACGGTTTGGCTGTGGCGAGGAAACGAATTAATGGCGAGAAAAGAGAAACACGAAGTGTTATAACTAATGCATACATTAACTGATCTTGATGAAACTTCAGCAGTTTGTTCATGGTAAGAGGCCGAATCAGATGGATGTAACTATTGTGTGTCAAAGTTAAAGCGCCACCAACTGGCAGTAGGAAATGTGTCACTTTCAAAATGCTTTTGACAAAAGTGGGGGGGTCGTTTTACCTACAGTAGCACAACTCAGTACGTATGTTGATCTCATCGACCCGGACAACTTTCTAATTTAAAGTCATTAGCTCCGACCATCAGGAAGTCAGATATTTTGGTTTGAATGTGGATTTTTTGCTAAATCAGCCTCCAAAAGGCACTAAAAGCCTCAAATCTTCTAAAAATGTAATTTTATACCATTTAATTCTATATAAAAGTATACAAATATCACAACTAAACCCATTTTATTCTGTTTTTAAAAAGAATTTTATTCTAATTTTATTCTAAATTTTAAAACAGTAAAGTAAAAAAAAAATTCAAGTCATACATAGGGCTATACTGCCCTCTTGTGTCCAAAAGGACATCAAAATAATATATAAAACTTTTTACCAGCTAGGCCAATAATGTATTTAAATATACATTTATTAGGTATGTGTCTGAGGATATTTTCCCACTGGTTAATCGACGTGTGTGACACGAGCGGGTGCTTTTAAATCGCTAATATAAAAGTGAAAGAAAAATACGGACGTCCGCACGGACATTTATAATGGTGCACACACAAATCACACACACGTTGGAAATAATTATGCTTTTAAACAACACTAAACCGCCATTAGATGTCGCCAAGTGACCGTCTTAATGAGCGAGTCATTGATTCATTCGTTCAAACGATTCGTAATCCATAAACATATACAGATCCATAAACATGGATCCATAAACATCCAATCCATAAACATAAACAGATGTTTATGGATTGATCATTCAATCTTTGAGTCAACCAATTCGTTCAAAATGCTGAATCATTCAGTTATGAGAAAACACGTTCCTGTGAGATGCGTTCTTCTGTGATCTTTGTTTAACTATTTTCGCTGCTGAAACAGAACAAAAACAGTCAATATTGTACCTAAAATGTAAATGACTTCATTTTAACTGTTAATATCCTGTTGTATGAAATCAATGTCACAGTTTCAATTGTGATTGTATTCAGGAAAAGTTAGGTACGGAGAGCGAGCGATTTCAACGAAATCAGAACTAAACCCATTTTATTCTTTTATTATTATTATTATTCAATTTAAGAATTATGTTTGACTTTAAAAAAAGCCAGAATGTTTTAGTCCAAAAAATAAATAAATCATGCCATGGATTGCTTGAAATTTAATTTTTTTATTTTATTTATTTTTTCGTTTTGGCTTTGTTTATAGTTTATTTTTTATTTTTTATTCTTGTTCCGTTCTGAATATCATTACATTTAAAGGATTTGTTGTGGAATATTTTGAGTGTATCATAAAATCAGAATATTCTCTCGATTTAGTGATCCCCTACTTATTATTATTTTATTTTTTTTTCTTTGTTCTAATCAGGTCAGGCAAGTAAAATTATCTGTGTCTTGTCCCTTAAATTTATTTTTATATATATATATATATATATATATATATATATATATATATATATATGTATGTGTGTGTGTGTGTGTGTGTGTGTATATATATATATAAATATAAATATAGCTGCAGGCAGCGATGGAGGGCCAAAGCCGGCGGTACCGCCACCCTGGCACCAGGATTGCGGTGCCACCGGCTTGGGCCCGTAATCGCTGCTCGCAGCTATATTATTATTATTAGGGCCCAAGCCCTGAAAGGGCGAAGGCCCTATTGTTTTCGGTAGGATTATTAGGGCCCAAGCCCTGAAAGGGCGAAGGCCCTATTGTTTTCGGTAGGATTAGTATTATTATTATTATTATTATTATTATTATTATTTTGTCAACCTTTCGGCCACTTTTGGGGCCCTTAACATGCTCGAAAACTCTTGAAATTTTGCACACAGGTCAGAACCCGCGGCCATCAGGGCCGGACTGAAGCTGGTACCCGGGCGTGGCAGGGGGGCTCGACAGCGCCCCCTGGAACGGGATCCGAACACTTGTCCATAAATCAGACACGCTTGCATGTAATAATATGAAACTCGGTACACATATAGAACTCATCGGGCCGAACAACTTTCGTGCTCTAAGTTTTACGCCAGCCCAACAGGAAGTCGGCTATTTAGGGTTGTTTGGAAACGCATGCTGTGGAATTTAATGTACTCCTCCTAGGGAATTCATCGATTCGCCTCCAAACTCGGTGTGCATGAAGTCAAGACATTGAGGATGCTAAATTGCGGACGGATTTTTGATATCTCGAACGGTTTGGCCGTGGCGAGGAAACGAATTTATGGCGAAAAAATGAAACAGGAAGTGTGTTATAACTTCTGCATACATTAACTGATCTTGATGAAACTTCAGCAGTGTGTTCGTTGTAAGAGGCCGATCGCACAGATGTGACTATTGTGAGTCAAAGTTATAGCGCCACCAACAGGCAGCAGGAAGTACATCACTATTAAAATGCTTTGAAATCACTGTCTTATTTTTACCAGATTTGCTTCAAACTTTATGTGTACAATGTAGACACACGGCAGATGTAAACCTGTGAAAGGATTATTGATATCTTAGATACTGTTGCCGTGGCAACGCATCAAACTTTAATATTCTTTTTTTATGCTTTTGAGACTCTTAACATACTTGAAATTGCATGAAACTCGACAGACACATCACATTTATTATCCAGTAGACATGTGCAAAGTTTCAGAAACGGGCGTGGTGAGGGGCTCAGTAGCGCCACCTTTAGTCATAAGTGGGGGTGTTAGTTTTATCAACAGCAACAAAACTTGGTATGTGTATTGTTCTCATCAAGACGGACAACTTTCTAATTTACATGAACCATCTCTGACCAACAGGAAGAGAGATATTTTGGTTTGAATGTGGATTTTCTGAAGAATTTTCTCTCCCTCTCTGTGTCTGTGTGTGTGTGAGGGGAGGGGGGGATTTGACTATTGCTTTTATATTGTTAATCAAGGTTTCAGGGGCTTTTGGGGTCCTTAACGTGCTCAAAAACTCTTGAAACTTTGCACACAGGTCAGAACCCACGGCCATCAGGGCCGGGCTGAAGCTGGGACCCGGGCGTGGCTGGGGGGCTCAACAGCGCCCCCTTGAACGGGGTTCTAAAACTTGATCCATATATCAAACACGCTCGCATGAATTAATATGAAACTCGGTACACATATAGATCTCATCGGGCCGAACAACTTTACCCCGGTCAAGTTTTACGCCAGCCCAACAGGAAGTCAGCTATTATGGGTTGTTTGGAAAACGCTTGCTGTGGAATGTGAAATACTCCTCCTAGAAAATTCACCGTGCCCCCTTCAAACTCGGTGTGGATGTAGTCAAGACATTGAGGATGCTAAATTGCGGACGGATTTTTGATATCTCGAACGGTTTGGCCGTGGCGAGGAATCGAATTTATGGCGAGAAAAGAGAAACACGGAAGTGGAATAACTTCTGCATACATTAACTGATCTTGATGAAACTTCAGCAGTGTGTTCGTGGTAAGAGTCCGATCAGATGGATGTAGCTATTGTGAGTCAAAGTTATAGCGCCACCAACTGGCAGCAGGAAGTGTGTCACTTTCAACATGCTTTTGACAAAAGTGGGGGGGTTAGTTTTAACTACAGTAAAGAAAAAATAGTTTGTATATTGTTCTCATCAAGCCGGACAACTTTCTAATTTACATTCAATAGCTCTGGCCATCAGGAAGTCAGATATTTTGGTCTGAATGTGGATTTTTTTGCAAAATCAGCCTCTGAATTTTTAGCCACTCCTCTTAAACTATTTATTTTATTCGTACCAAACTTTTTCAACATGATGAAACTACATTAAATATGCTAAATTGTGAATGGATAATAAATATCTCAAACGGTTTTGCTATGGCGAGGGATTAAATAATGTCCAAAAAGGAAACACTAAAAATCTTCTAAAAATGTAATTATATACCATTTATTTCTATATAAAAGTATACAAATATCACAACTAAACCCATTTTATTCTGTTTTTGCAATTCAAGAAGAATGAAAAAGTTAAAACAGGCTATTTAGTGCTATTTGGTTCAACAAAAAAGCAAACATAGGGCTATACTGCCCTCTTGTGTCCAAAAGGACATCAAAATAGTATATAAAACTTTTTACCAGGTAGGCCAATATTGTATTTAAATATACATGTATTAGGTATGTGTCTGAGGATATTTTCCCACCGGTTAATCGACGTGTGACACGAGTGGGTGCTTTTAAATCGCTAATATAATAGTGTAAGAAAAATAATGATAATGTTGCACACACAAATCACACACATGTGGGAAAGAATGATGCTTTTAAACAACACTAAACCGCCATTAGGTGTCGCCAGGCATCCATCTTAATAAGCGAGTCATTGATTCATTCGTTCAAACGATTCGTTCGAATGAGTCGATCATGATTAAGACAGATGTTTATGGATTGATCATTCAATCTTTGAGTCAACCGATTCGTTAAAAATGCTGAATCGTTCAGTTATGAGAAAACACGTGATGCGTGATGGTTCTGCCGTGATCTTTGTTTAACTATTTTCGCTGCTGAAACAGAACAAAAACAGTCAACATTGCATCTAAAATGTAAGTGACTTAATTGTAACTGTTTATTAACCTGTTGTATGAAATCTAGGGGTGGGAGAAAAAATGTATTCTTAGATGCATCGCAATGCGGACGTGGACGATTCTGAATCGATTCACAAATGTCAAAAAATCGATTCTCTAAAAAAATATTTTCTAATAACGTAATATTGACGGAAGGCAAAAGGCGGAACTCTAAGCGGACGTGCGTGCAGTCTGTGGCGCGCACATAACAGAGAAGTTTCTTCTGCTCACCAAGGCTGCATTTATTTGATTAAAAATACAAACAAAAACAGTAATATTGTAAAATATTATTCCAATTTAAAACAGCTGCTTTCTATTTTAATATATTTTAAACTGTTATTTATTCCTGTGATCAAAGCTGAGTTTTCAGCATCATTACTCCAGTCGTCACTGTCACATGATCCTTCAGAAATTATTCTAATATGATGATTGATACTCAAGAAACATTCATTATTATTTTAAATGTCGAAAACAGTTGTGTACAGTCTTTGATGAATAGAAAGTTCAAAAGAACAGCATTTATCTGAAATCTAAAGCTTTTGTAACGTTAAACACTACCGCTCAAAAGTTTTGGGTTAGTAATAATTAAAATTTTATTTTTTGGGGAAATAAATAAAATAAATCAGTACTTTTATTTATGAAGGATGAGTTAAACTGATCAACAGTTACAGTAAAGACATTTATAATGTTAAAAATATATATATTTGAAATATATGCTGTTCTTTTGAACTTTACATTCATCAAAGCATTTTGAAAAAAAAAAATCTGTACACAACTGTTTTCAACATTGAAAATAATAATGAATATTTATTGAGCATCAATCATCATATTAGTATGATTTCTGAAGGATCATGTGACACTGAAGACTGCAGTAATGATGCTGAAAACTCAACTTTGATCACAGAAATGAATTACTATGTAAAATATTTAAAAATTGAAAACAGCTGTTTTAAATTGGAATAATATTTCACAATATTACTGTTTTTGTTTGTATTTTTAATCAATAAATGCAGCCTTGGTGAGCAGAAGAGACTTCTCCTAAAAACATTAAAAATCTTACTGACCCCAAACTTTTGAACAATAATATATATATATATATATATATATATATATATATATATATATGTATGTGTGTGTATGTATGTATGTATATATATATATATATATATATATATATATATATATATATATATATATATATAATATAGCTGCGAGCAGCGATGGAGGGCCAAAGCCGGCGGTACCGCCACCCCGGTGCCTTTAGGTAACTAAAGGCACCGGGGTTGCGGTGCCACCGGCTTGGGCCCGTAATCGCTGCTCGCAGCTATATTTTATTATTATTATTAGGGCCCAAGCCCTGAAAGGGCGAAGGCCCTATTGTTTCCGGTAGGATTATTTATTATTATTATTATTATTATTTTGTCAACCTTTCGGGCACTTTTGGGGTCCTTAACATGCTCAAAAACTCTTGAAATTTTGCACACACGTCAGAACCCGCGGCCATCAGGGCCGGACTGAAGCTGGTACCCGGGCGTGGCAGGGGGGCTCGACAGCGCCCCCTGGAACGGGATCCGAACACTTGTCCATAAATCAGACACGCTTGCATGTAATAATATGAAACTCGGTACACATATAGAACTCATCGGGCCGAACAACTTTCGTGCTCTAAGTTTTACGCCAGCCCAACAGGAAGTCGGCTATTTAGGGTTGTTTGGAAACGCATGCTGTGGAATTTAAAGTACTCCTCCTAGGGAATTCATCGATTCGCCTCCAAACTCGGTGTGCATGAAGTCAAGACATTGAGGATGCTAAATTGCGGACGGATTTTTGATATCTCGAACGGTTTGGCCGTGGCGAGGAAACGAATTTATGGCGAAAAAATGAAACAGGAAGTGTGTTATAACTTCTGCATACATTAACTGATCTTGATGAAACTTCAGCAGTGTGTTCGTTGTAAGAGGCCGATCGCACAGATGTGACTATTGTGAGTCAAAGTTATAGCGCCACCAACAGGCAGCAGGAAGTACATCACTATTAAAATGCTTTGAAATCACTGTCTTATTTTTACCAGATTTGCTTCAAACTTTATGTGTACAATGTAGACACACGGCAGATGTAAACCTGTGAAAGGATTATTGATATCTTAGATACTGTTGCCGTGGCAACGCATCAAACTTTAATATTCTTTTTTTATGCTTTTGAGACTCTTAACATACTTGAAATTGCATGAAACTCGACAGACACATCACATTTATTATCCAGTAGACATGTGCAAAGTTTCAGAAACGGGCGTGGTGAGGGGCTCAGTAGCGCCACCTTTAGTCATAAGTGGGGGTGTTAGTTTTATCAACAGCAACAAAACTTGGTATGTGTATTGTTCTCATCAAGACGGACAACTTTCTAATTTACATGAACCATCTCTGACCAACAGGAAGAGAGATATTTTGGTTTGAATGTGGATTTTCTGAAGAATTTTCTCTCCCTCTCTGTGTCTGTGTGTGTGTGAGGGGAGGGGGGGATTTGACTATTGCTTTTATATTGTTAATCAAGGTTTCAGGGGCTTTTGGGGTCCTTAACGTGCTCAAAAACTCTTGAAACTTTGCACACAGGTCAGAACCCACGGCCATCAGGGCCGGGCTGAAGCTGGGACCCGGGCGTGGCAGGGGGGCTCAACAGCGCCCCCTTGAACGGGGTTCTAAAACTTGATCCATATATCAAACACGCTCGCATGAATTAATATGAAACTCGGTACACATATAGATCTCATCGGGCCGAACAACTTTACCCCGGTCAAGTTTTACGCCAGCCCAACAGGAAGTCGGCTATTATGGGTTGTTTGGAAAACGCTTGCTGTGGAATGTGAAATACTCCTCCTAGAAAATTCACCGTGCCCCCTTCAAACTCGGTGTGGATGTAGTCAAGACATTGAGGATGCTAAATTGCGGACGGATTTTTGATATCTCGAACGGTTTGGCTGTGGTGAGGAATCGAATTTATGGCGAGAAAAGAGAAACACGGAAGTGGAATAACTTCTGCATACATTAACTGATCTTGATGAAACTTCAGCAGTGTGTTCGTGGTAAGAGGCCGATCAGATGGATGTAGCTATTGTGAGTCAAAGTTATAGCGCCACCAACTGGCAGCAGGAAGTGTGTCACTTTCAACATGCTTTTGACAAAAGTGGGGGGGTTAGTTTTAACTACAGTAAAGAAAAAATAGTTTGTATATTGTTCTCATCAAGCCGGACAACTTTCTAATTTACATTCAATAGCTCTGGCCATCAGGAAGTCAGATATTTTGGTCTGAATGTGGATTTTTTTGCAAAATCAGCCTCTGAATTTTTAGCCACTCCTCTTAAACTATTTATTTTATTCGTACCAAACTTTTTCAACATGATGAAACTACATTAAATATGCTAAATTGTGAATGGATAATAAATATCTCAAACGGTTTTGCTATGGCGAGGGATTAAATAATGTCCAAAAAGGAAACACTAAAAATCTTCTAAAAATGTAATTATATACCATTTATTTCTATATAAAAGAATACAAATATCACAACTAAACCCATTTTATTCTGTTTTTGCAATTCAAGAAGAATGAAAAAGTTAAAACAGGCTATTTAGTGCTATTTGGTTCAACAAAAAAGCAAACATAGGGCTATACTGCCCTCTTGTGTCCAAAAGGACATCAAAATAGTATATAAAACTTTTTACCAGGTAGGCCAATATTGTATTTAAATATACATGTATTAGGTATGTGTCTGAGGATATTTTCCCACCGGTTAATCGACGTGTGACACGAGTGGGTGCTTTTAAATCGCTAATATAATAGTGTAAGAAAAATAATGATAATGTTGCACACACAAATCACACACATGTGGGAAAGAATGATGCTTTTAAACAACACTAAACCGCCATTAGGTGTCGCCAGGCATCCATCTTAATAAGCGAGTCATTGATTCATTCGTTCAAACGATTCGTTCGAATGAGTCGATCATGATTAAGACAGATGTTTATGGATTGATCATTCAATCTTTGAGTCAACCGATTCGTTAAAAATGCTGAATCGTTCAGTTATGAGAAAACACGTGATGCGTGATGGTTCTGCCGTGATCTTTGTTTAACTATTTTCGCTGCTGAAACAGAACAAAAACAGTCAACATTGCATCTAAAATGTAAGTGACTTAATTGTAACTGTTTATTAACCTGTTGTATGAAATCTAGGGGTGGGAGAAAAAATTTATTCTTAGATGCATCGCGATGCGGACGTGGACGATTCTGAATCGATTTACAAATGTCAAAAAATCGATTCTCTAAAAAAAATATTTTCTAATAACGTAATATTGACGGAAGGCAAAAGGCGGAACTCTAAGCGGACGTGCGTGCAGTCTGTGGTGCGCACATAACAGAGAAGTTTCTTCTGCTCACCAAGGCTGCATTTATTTGATTAAAAATACAAACAAAAACAGTAATATTGTAAAATATTATTCCAATTTAAAACAGCTGCTTTCTATTTTAATATATTTTAAAGCTGAGTTTTCAGCATCATTACTCCAGTCGTCACTGTCACAAGATCCTTCAGAAATAATTCTAATATGATGATTGATACTCAAGAAACATTCATTATTATTTTAAATGTCGAAAACAGTTGTGTACAGTCTTTGATGAATAGAAAGTTCAAAAGAACAGCATTTATCTGAAATCTAAAGCTTTTGTAACGTTAAACACTACCGCTCAAAAGTTTTGGGTTAGTAATAATTAAAATTTAATTTTTTGGGGAAATAAATAAAATAAATCAGTACTTTTATTTATGAAGGATGAGTTAAACTGATCAACAGTTACAGTAAAGACATTTATAATGTTAAAAATATATATATTTGAAATATATGCTGTTCTTTTGAACTTTACATTCATCAAAGCATTTTGAAAAAAAAAAAAAATCTGTACACAACTGTTTTCAACATTGAAAATAATAATGAATATTTATTGAGCATCAATCATCATATTAGTATGATTTCTGAAGGATCATGTGACACTGAAGACTGGAGTAATGATGCTGAAAACTCAACTTTGATCACAGAAATGAATTACTATGTAAAATATTTAAAAATTGAAAACAGCTGTTTTAAATTGGAATAATATTTCACAATATTACTGTTTTTGTTTGTATTTTTAATCAATAAATGCAGCCTTGGTGAGCAGAAGAGACTTCTCCTAAAAACATTAAAAATCTTACTGACCCCAAACTTTTGAACAATAATATATATATATATATATATATATATATATATATATATACATATATATATATATATATATATATATACATATATATATATATATATATATATATATATATATATATATATACATATATATGAATTTGTGTGTACGTATGTATGTATGTATGTATGTATATATATATATATATATATATAAATATAGCTGCGAGCAGCGATGGAGGGCCAAAGCCGGCGGTACCGCCACCCGGTGCCTTTAGGTAACTAAAGGCACCGGGGTTGCGGTGCCACCGGCTTGGGCCCGTAATCGCTGCTCGCAGCTATATTTATTATTATTCTTATTTTTCTGTCAACCTTTCGGGCACTTTTGAGACCCTTAACATGCTCGAAAACTCTTGAAACTTTGCACACGGGTCAGAACCCGCGGCCATCAGGGCCGGGCTGAAGCTGGTACCCGGGCGTGGCAGGGGGGCTCGACAGCGCCCCCTTGAACGGGGTCCGAAAACTTGGTCCATAAATCAGACACGCTTGCATGTAATAATATGAAACTCGGTACACATATAGATCTCATCGGGCCGAACAACTTTCGTACTTTTACTTTTTACGCCAGCCCAACAGGAAGTCAGCTATTATGGGTTGTTTTGAAACGCATGCTGTGGAATTTAATGTACTCCTCCTAGAGAATTCATCCAATCGCCTCCAAACTCGGTCAGCATGAAGTCAAGACATTGAGGATGCTAAATTGCGGACGGATTTTTGATATCTCGAACGGTTTGGCCGTGGCAAGGAAACGAATTTATGGCGAATAAGGGACACAGGAAGTGTGTTATAACTTCAGCATACATTATCTGATCTTGATGAAACTTCAGCAGTGTGTCTGTTGTAAGAGGCCGAACACAAGGATGTGACTATTGTGAGTCAAAGTTATAGCGCCACCAACTGGCAGCAGGAAGTGTGTCACTTTCAAAATGCTTTGAAATCACTCTCTTATTTTTACCTGATTTGCTTCAAACTTTATGTGTATGATGTAGACACACGGCAGATGTAGACCTGTGAAAGGATTATTGATATCTTAGATACTGTTGCCATGGCAACGCATCAAACTTTAATATTCTTTTTTGATGCTTTTGAGACTCTTAACATACTTGAAATTGCATGAAACTCGACAGACACATCACACTTATTATCCAGTAGACATGGGCAAAGTTTCAGAAACGGGCGTGGTGAGGGGCTCAGTAGCGCCACCTTTAGTCAAAAATGGGGGCTTAGTTTTACCTAGAATCACAAAACTTGGTATGTATATTGTTCTTATCGAGCCGGACAACTTTCTAATTTACACTTATTAGCTCAAAGCAACAGAAAGTCAGATATTTTGGTTTGAATGTGATTTTTTTGAGAATTTTCTCTCTCTCTCTGTCTCTGAGTGTGTGAGGGGTGGGGGTGATTTGTCAGTTGAGTGAGATTTTCTTTTTCATTTTTATTTCAGGGTTTCTGGGGCTTTTGGGTCCCTAAACGTGCTCGAAAACTCTTGAAACTTTGCACACAGGTCAGAACCCGCGGCCATCAGGGCGGGGCTGAATCTGGTAGCCGGGCGTGGCAGGGGGGCTCAACAGCGCCCCCTTGAACGGGGTTCTAAAACTTGGTCCATATATCAAACACGCTTGCATGAATTAATTTGAAACTCGGTACACATATAGATCTCATCGGGCCGAACAACTTTCGTGCTCTAAGTTTTACGCCAGCCCAACAGGAAGTCGGCTATTTAGGGTTGTTTTGAAACGCTTGCTGTGGAATTTAATGTACTCCTCCTAGGAAATACATCGATTCGCCTCCAAACTCGGTCAGCGTGAAGTCAAGACATTGAGGATGCTAAATTGCGGACGGATTTTTGATATCTCGAACGGTTTGGCTGTGGCGAGGAAACGAATTAATGGCGAGAAAAGAGAAACACGAAGTGTTATAACTAATGCATACATTAACTGATCTTGATGAAACTTCAGCAGTTTGTTCATGGTAAGAGGCCGATCAGATGGATGTAACTATTGTGTGTCAAAGTTAAAGCGCCACCAACTGGCAGCAGGAAATGTGTCACTTTCAAAATGCTTTTGACAAAAGTGGGGGGGGTCGTTTTACCTATAGTAGCACAACTCAGTACGTATGTTGATCTCATCGACCCGGACAACTTTCTAATTTAAAGTCATTAGCTCCGACCATCAGGAAGTCAGATATTTTGGTTTGAATGTGGATTTTTTGCAAAATCAGCCTCCAAAAGGCACTAAAAGCCTCAAATCTTCTAAAAATGTAATTTTATACCATTTATTTCTATATAAAAGTATACAAATATCACAACTAAACCCATTTTATTCTGATTTTAAAAAGAATTTTATTCTAATTTTATTCTAAATTTTAAAACAGTAAAGTAAAAAAAAAATTAAAGTCATACATAGGGCTATACTGCCCTCTTGTGTCCAAAAGGACATCAAAATAATATATAAAACTTTTTACCAGCTAGGCCAATAATGTATTTAAATATACATTTATTAGGTATGTGTCTGAGGATTTTCCCACCGGTTAATCGACGTGTGTGACACGAGCGGGTGCTTTTAAATCGCTAATATAAAAGTGAAAGAAAAATACGGACGTCCGCACGGACATTTATAATGGTGCACACACAAATCACACACACGTTGGAAAGAATTATGCTTTTAAACAACACTAAACCGCCATTAGATGTCGCCAAGTGACCGTCTTAATGAGCGAGTCATTGATTCATTCGTTCAAACGATTCGTAATCCATAAACATATACAGATCCATAAACATGGATCCATAAACATCCAATCCATAAACATAAACAGATGTTTATGGATTGATCATTCAATCTTTGAGTCAACCAATTCGTTCAAAATGCTGAATCATTCAGTTATGAGAAAACACGTTCCTGTGAGATGCGTTCTTCTGTGATCTTTGTTTAACTATTTTCGCTGCTGAAACAGAACAAAAACAGTCAATATTGTATCTAAAATGTAAATGACTTCATTTTAACTGTTAATATCCTGTTGTATGAAATCAATGTCACAGTTTCAATTGTGATTGTATTCAGGAAAAGTTAGGTACGGAGAGCGAGCGATTTCAACGAAATCAGAACTAAACCCATTTTATTCTTTTATTATTATTATTATTCAATTTAAGAATTATGTTTGAGTTTAAAAAAAGCCAGAATGTTTTAGTCCAAAAAATAAATAAATCATGCCATGGATTGCTTGAAATTAAATTTTTTTATTATATTTATTTTTTCGTTTTGGCTTTGTTTATAGTTTATTTTTTATTTTTTATTCTTGTTCCGTTCTGAATATCATTACATTTAAAGGATTTGTTGTGGAATATTTTGAGTGTATCATAAAATCAGAATATTCTCTCGATTTAGTGATCCCCTACTTATTATTTTATTTTATTTTTTTCTTTGTTCTAATCAGGTCAGGCAAGTAAAATTATCTGTGTCTTGTCCCTTAAATTTATTTATATATATATATGTATGTGTGTGTGTGTGTGTATATATATATATATATATATATATATATGTATATATATATATATATATATATATATGTATGTATGTGTGTGTGTGTGTGTGTGTATATATATATAAATATAAATATAGCTGCGAGCAGCGATGGAGGGCCAAAGCCGGCGGTACCGCCACCCTGGCACCAGGATTGCGGTGCCACCGGCTTGGGCCCGTAATCGCTGCTCGCAGCTATATTTATTATTATTATTATTATTTTTCTGTCAACCTTTCAGGCACTTTTGAGACCCTTAACGTGCTCGAAAACTCTTGAAACTTTGCACACGGGTCAGAACCCGCGGCCATCAGGGCCGGGCTGAAGCTGGTACCCGGGCGTGGCAGGGGGGCTCGACAGCGCCCCCTTGAACGGGGTCCGAAAACTTGGTCCATAAATCAGACACGCTTGCATGTAATAATATGAAACTCGGTACACATATAGATCTCATCGGGCCGAACAACTTTCGTACTTTTACTTTTTACGCCAGCCCAACAGGAAGTCGGCTATTATGGGTTGTTTTGAAACGCATGCTGTGGAATTTAATGTACTCCTCCTAGAGAATTCATCCAATCGCCTCCAAACTCGGTCAGCATGAAGTCAAGACATTGAGGATGCTAAATTGCGGACAGATTTTTGATATCTCGAACGGTTTGGCCGTGGCAAGGAAACGAATTTATGGCGAATAAGGGACACAGGAAGTGTGTTATAACTTCAGCATACATTATCTGATCTTGATGAAACTTCAGCAGTGTGTTCGTTGTAAGAGGCCGAACACAAGGATGTGACTATTGTGAGTCAAAGTTATAGCGCCACCAACTGGCAGCAGGAAGTGTGTCACTTTCAAAATGCTTTGAAATCACTCTCTTATTTTTACCCGATTTGCTTCAAACTTTATGTGTATAATGTAGACACACGGCAGATGTAGACCTGTGAAAGGATTATTGATATCTTAGATACTGTTGCCATGGCAACGCATCAAACTTTAATATTCTTTTTTGATGCTTTTGAGACTCTTAACATACTTGAAATTGCATGAAACTCGACAGACACATCACACTTATTATCCAGTAGACATGGGCAAAGTTTCAGAAACGGGCGTGGTGAGGGGCTCAGTAGCGCCACCTTTAGTCAAAAATGGGGGCTTAGTTTTACCTAGAATCACAAAACTTGGTATGTATATTGTTCTTATCGAGCCGGACAACTTTCTAATTTACACTTATTAGCTCAAAGCAACAGAAAGTCAGATATTTTGGTTTGAATGTGATTTTTTGGAGAATTTTCTCTCTCTCTCTGTCTCTGAGTGTGTGAGGGGTGGGGGTGATTTGTCAGTTGAGTGAGATTTACTTTTTCATTTGTTTTTCAAGGTTTCTGGGGCTTTTGGGTCCCTAAACGTGCTCGAAAACTCTTGAAACTTTGCACACAGGTCAGAACCCGCGGCCATCAGGGCGGGGCTGAATCTGGTAGCCGGGCGTGGCAGGGGGGCTCAACAGCGCCCCCTTGAACGGGGTTCTAAAACTTGGTCCATATATCAAACACGCTTGCATGAATTAATTTGAAACTCGGTACACATATAGATCTCATCGGGCCGAACTACTTTCGTGCTCTAAGTTTTACGCCAGCCCAACAGGAAGTCGGCTATTTAGGGTTGTTTGGAAACGCTTGCTGTGGAATTTAATGTACTCCTCCTAGGAAATACATCGATTCGCCTCCAAACTCAGTCAGCGTGAAGTCAAGACATTGAGGATGCTAAATTGCGGACGGATTTTTGATATCTCGAACGGTTTGGCTGTGGCGAGGAAACGAATTAATGGCGAGAAAAGAGAAACACGAAGTGTTATAACTAATGCATACATTAACTGATCTTTATGAAACTTCAGCAGTTTGTTCATGGTAAGAGGCCGATCAGATGGATGTAACTATTGTGTGTCAAAGTTAAAGCGCCACCAACTGGCAGCAGGAAATGTGTCACTTTCAAAATGCTTTTGACAAAAGTGGGGGGGGTAGTTTTACCTACAGTAGCACAACTCAGTACGTATGTTGATCTCATCGACCCGGACAACTTTCTAATTTAAAGTCATTAGCTCCGACCATCAGGAAGTCAGATATTTTGGTTTGAATGTGGATTTTTTGCAAAATCAGCCTCCAAAAGGCACTAAAAGCCTCAAATCTTCTAAAAATGTAATTTTATACCATTTATTTCTATATAAAAGTATACAAATATCACAACTAAACCCATTTTATTCTGTTTTTAAAAAGAATTTTATTCTAATTTTATTCTAAATTTTAAAACAGTAAAGTAAAAAAAAAATTCAAGTCATACATAGGGCTATACTGCCCTCTTGTGTCCAAAAGGACATCAAAATAATATATAAAACTTTTTACCAGCTAGGCCAATAATGTATTTAAATATACATTTATTAGGTATGTGTCTGAGGATATTTTCCCACCGGTTAATCGACGTGTGTGACACGAGCGGGTGCTTTTAAATCGCTAATATAAAAGTGAAAGAAAAATACGGACGTCCGCACGGACATTTATAATGGTGCACACACAAATCACACACACGTTGGAAAGAATTATGCTTTTAAACAACACTAAACCGCCATTAGATGTCGCCAAGTGACCGTCTTAATGAGCGAGTCATTGATTAATTCGTTCAAACGATTCGTAATCCATAAACATATACAGATCCATAAACATGGATCCATAAACATCCAATCCATAAACATAAACAGATGTTTATGGATTGATCATTCAATCTTTGAGTCAACCAATTCGTTCAAAATGCTGAATCATTCAGTTATGAGAAAACACGTTCCTGTGAGATGCGTTCTTCTGTGATCTTTGTTTAACTATTTTCGCTGCTGAAACAGAACAAAAACAGTCAATATTGTATCTAAAATGTAAATGACTTCATTTTAACTGTTAATATCCTGTTGTATGAAATCAATGTCACAGTTTCAATTGTGATTGTATTCAGGAAAAGTTAGGTACGGAGAGCGAGCGATTTCAACGAAATCAGAACTAAACCCATTTTATTCTTTTATTATTATTATTATTCAATTTAAGAATTATGTTTGAGTTTAAAAAAAGCCAGAATGTTTTAGTCCAAAAAATAAAATAAATCATGCCATGGATTGCTTGAAATTATTTATTTTTATTATATTTATTTTTTTCGTTTTGGCTTTGTTTATAGTTTATTTTTTATTTTTTATTCTTGTTCCGTTCTGAATATCATTACATTTAAAGGATTTGTTGTGGAATATTTTGAGTGTATCATAAAATCAGAATATTCTCTCGATTTAGTGATCCCCTACTTATTATTTTATTTTATTTTTTTCTTTGTTCTAATCAGGTCAGGCAAGTAAAATTATCTGTGTCTTGTCCCTTAAATTTATTTATATATATATATATATATATAATATATATGTGTGTGTGTGTGTGTGTGTGTATATATATATATATATATATATATGTGTGTGTGTGTGTGTGTGTGTATATATATATATATATATATATATATATATATATATATATGTGTGTGTGTGTGTGTGTGTGTATATATATATATATATAAATATAAAAATAGCTGCGAGCAGCGATGGAGGGCCAAAGCCGGCGGTACCGCCACCCTGGCACCAGGATTGCGGTGCCACCGGCTTGGGCCCGTAATCGCTGCTCGCAGCTATATTTAGGGCCCAAGCCCTGAAAGGGCGAAGGCCCTATTGTTTTCGTAAGGATTATTTTTTTTCTTTTTCTTTTTCTTTTTCTTCATTATTTTTTTTTTTGCCTTTTTGCCACTTTTGGGGTCCTTAACATGCTCAAAAACTCTTGAAACTTTGCACACAGGTCAGAACCCGCGGCCATCAGGGCCGGACTGAAGCTGGTACCCGGGCGTGGCAGGGGGGCTCGACAGCGCCCCCTGGAATGGGGTCCGAAATCTTGGTCCATATATCAAACATGCTTGCATGTAATAATATGAAACTCAGTACACATATAGATCTCATCGGGCCGCACAACTTTCGTGCTCTAAGTTTTACAAAAGCCCAACAGGAAGTCGGTTATTATACGTTGTTTGGAAAACGCATACAATGGAATGTGAAATACTCCTCCTAGGGAATTCATCCGATCGCCGCCAAACTCGGTGTGAATGAAGTCAAGACATTGAGGATGAATTCTTGCGAACAGATTTTTGATATCTCGAACGGTTTGGCCGTGGCGAGGAAACGAATTTATGGCGAATAATGGGACACAGGAAGTGTTTTATAACTTCTGCATACATTATCTGATCTTGCTGAAACTTCAGCAGTGTATTCGTTGTAAGAGGCCGATCACATGGATGTGACCTTTGTGAGTCAAAGTTATAGCGCCACCAACTGGCAACAGGAAGTGTGTCACTTTCAAAATGCTTTGAAATCACTTTCTTATTTTTACCCGATTTGCTTCAAACTTTATGTGTATAATGTAGACACACGGCAGATGTAGACCTGTGAAAGGATTATTGATATCTTAGATACTGTTGCCGTGGCAACGCATCAAATTTTAATATTCTTTTCGGATGTGTTTGAGACTCTTAGCATGCTTGAAATTGGATGAAACTCAACAGACACATAACACTTATTAGCCAGTAGACATGTGAAAAGTTTCAGAAACGGGCGTGGCAGGGGGGCTCAACAGCGCCCTCTTGAACAGGGTCTGAAAACTTGGTCCATATATCAAACACGCTTGCATGAATTAATATGAAACTCGGTACACATATAGATTTCATGGGGCCGAACAACTTTCCCTCTGTCAAGTTTCACGCCAGCCCAACAGGAAGTCGGCTATTATGGGTTGTTTGGAATACGCTTGCTGTGGAATGTGATGTACTCCTCCTAGAGAATTCATTCAATCACCTCCAAACTCAGTCAGCATGAAGTAAAGACATTGAGGATGCTAAATTGCGGACGGATTTTTGATATCTCGAACGGTTTGGCCGTGGCGAGGAAACAAATTTATGGCGAGAAAAGAGAGAGACGAAGTGTTATAACTTCTGCATACATTAACTGATCTTGATGAAACTTTAGCAGTGTGTTCGTGGTAAGAGACCGATCAGATGGATGTAACTATTGTGAGTCAAATTTATAGCGCCACCAACTGGCAGCAGGAAGTGTGTCACTTTCAACATGCTTTTGACAAAAGTGGGGGGGTTAGTTTTAACTACAGTTACAAAAATCAGAATATATATTGGTCTCACCGAGCCGGACAACTTTCTAATTTACAGTCATTAGCTCAGAGCAAAAGGAAGTCAAATATTTTGGTTTGAATTTGGATTTTTTGGATATTTCAGACTATGAGTTTTTAGTTACTCTTCCTAACTGGTTTATTTTATTCACACCAAACTTTTTCAAAATGATAAAGATACATTAAAGATGCTAAATTGTGAACGGATATTAAACATCTCAAACGGTTTTGCTATAGTGAGGGACTAAAGTAAAGTAACACTTAAAGCCTCATCTTCTAAAAATGTAATTAAACACCATTTATTTCTATATAAAAGTATAAAAATATCACAACTAAACCCATTTTATTCTTTTTTTTTTCAATTTAATAAATATTTATAAGTTTAAAAATAGTAATTGTACTATTTAGTCCCATAAAAGTCAAGTCATACATAGGGCTATACTGCCCTCTTGTGTTCAAAATCAGGTAGGGCTATTGTATCTACATAAAAATATACTAGGTATGTGACGGTGAGAATATTTTACCACCGGTTAATCGACGTGTGACACCGCTGGGGGCTTTTGAATCGCCAACTTAAAAACGAAAGTAAAATATGTTCGTCCACACTGACATTGATAGTGGTTGAGCGAGCGTTTCAAATGAATTCCTATGGAAGTAGGAATTAACTGAAAAACGTTCACTCTGTTCTGCTCGTTCCTCGCCGTGGATGCGCACCGTTATGAATGCCCGTGCAGCCATGAGCATTTTAATTTAATTTTAAAATTAGCGCCTTTCGGGGGTTGATTGCTTGAAATTATTTTACAAAAGCACAATGTTGTGTTTTATTGCGACTGTACACAAATATAAGTTAACACTTTGCAGTTTGAATGTCGTCCTGTATAATGACGGAGTATGTTTTTATGCGTCCACTGTTCAGTCGCGCCCATGCCACACACACACACCCACACACACACGGTTTACTATCTTTGTGGGGACTCTCCATAGATTTAATGATTTTTATACTGTACAAACTGTATATTTTATCTCCTTACACTAACCCTACCCCTAAACCTACCCATCACTGAAAACTTTCTGCATTTTTACATTTCCAAAAAAACTCATTCTGTATGAAGCTTGTTTACCCATGAGGACCTCTATTTAGGTCCCCACTGTGATACGAGTCCCCATTAGTCTGTGTGCATTCAGGTTAAAGTCCCCACCGGGACAGAAAAACATGAACACACACACACACACACACACACACACACTCACACACACACACACACACACACACACACACACACACACACACACACACACACACACTCCAGCATTGCAATCTTGACATTGCAGCCTGTTCATTATAGACTTAATAAAATATAATAATAAAATGGTCAACCTAACATATAAATATTACACTGCTCTAAATAGTCAGTAGTACAATTCGTACAATGACAGTAAGCACCGCTCCACTGTGAATTTTCCAAGCACATTTTTGCGCATGTGAAGAGGATCATTTTTCCCTTCGATATTGGAACGTGAGTGAAGTACAAAGCATATAATAAACAATAGTTTAGCATCCAAAAAAAGGTAATTATATATATATATATATATATTAAAAATAGGGGAAAAAAGAATATATTTTTTTTTTTTTTTTTTTTTTTTAAGTGACAAGACAAAGAATATTACTTGTCTGATATATATATATATATATATATATATATATATATATATATATATATATATATATATATATATATATATATAAATATATATATAAATATATATATATATATATATATATATATATATATATATATAAATATATATATATATATATATATATATATATATATATATATATATATATATATATATATAAATATAGCTGCGAGCAGCGATGGAGGGCCCAAGCCGGTGACACCGCCACCCCGGTGCCTTTAGTGTAACTAAAGGCACCAGGTTGGCGGTGCCACTGGCTTGGGCCCGCAATCGCTGCTCGCAGCTATATTTATTATTATTATTATTATTATTATTATTATTAGGGGCCAAGCACCGAAGGTGCGGAGGCACCTATTGTATCCGTTCGCGTTCTTATTATTATTATTCTTCTTCTTCTTCCGCTCTTGGAGTCTATGGCAGCCCATAGAACCGATTGCGGGAAAGTTGTTTTGGTTTGACATTCTGATAGAGGACAGTCCCAACATTAAGTACACCAATTTTGGTGTGTCTAAGTCATTCCCTCTAGCGCCACCACCTGTCCAAAGTTTCACTTTTACTTTGCTAATAACTTTTGAACCGTAAGGCCAATCAGCGAAATCCTTTTTTCCTCTGATTCCTGAGCTCATGCCGATTCGATTGCACCCTATATCGTCATTTTCCGTCATAAAAAAATGGCCGCCATTTTGAATTTTCCTAAAAAGGTACTTTTTCGAACTCGTCCTAGACGGTTTGTCCGATTTGCACGAAAATTGAATCGGATCATCTTCAGGCAGTGGTGACAAAAAGTTATTAAAATCTTGTTGATTCGTCAAACCGTTTTTGATAAACGCTCGAACAAATTTTACGTAGCGCTTGCAAAAACAGTCGTAAGGCTGTATCTCCGCAGCGGTTTATCGTATTCAGACCAAACTTGGTACATGTACTCACAAGCATGACCTGAGGCTACATGCTGCGTTTCGGCACAGCGCCACCTACAGGTCCGGAGATATGAAAAATGGCTATTTTTGCTTATAACTTCTGAACAGTTTGTCCAAAAATCATAAAATTGGTCTTGATAGATTCAGGGCGTCATGCCGAGTCGACTGATATCCAATTTTGCCATATCGGCCAATTTGACTGTCGGCCATTTTGAATTTTGTGCTAAAATGCTGTATTTTAACAACGCATGAACGGATTGTTACGAAACTTGGTATGGGTCATCAGCACGATGTCCTGAAGGAGTGTGAGAAGTTTCGAAACAGCGCCACCTAGTGGTGAATTTTTTTTTTCAAATGCTTATAACTTTGGGTGTGATCGACTTATTTTCACGAAACTCATCTCATTGGACTCCTGAATCGTTGCCGAGTCCAACGATACCAAATATGTTAGGTTTCGCCTAACGGTTTGTGTAGCATTGTGATTTAGCGCTTAAAAAACATTAGGCTATATCTTCGAAACCGTTTGTCCGATTGAGACGAAACCACCGTCAGAAGTTTGGAATCATAGCTTGTTAACTATATGCTAATTCCCAAATGTGAAAATATTGATGTTTAGGGGTAGTAATATTCAATCAAAGTCATGTGTCAGTCATTTTTTACGTGTTTTTTCATATAAATGTCTATAACTCCGAAGCAAATTGAGATTTTTGCACCAAAATCGACACATATATGTATGGGCTCACTCTGATGACACATAAAAAAAATAGTGGGACTGAGCCTCTTGGTGGCGCTATAATAGAACAAAACATGAAATTCCCATTGATTTCAATAGAGTTTTGTGAAATAAAATGCTATACTAAACAAATGCATTGGTGTAATATTACGAAACTCAGAATGTGCCTTCAGCACCATCCCCTGAAGGTACTCAAAATATTTCGAAACAGCGCCACCTAGTGGTCAAAAGTTATAACAAAATTTCCAAAAAGGCTAATAACTTTTGAATAAATCTGTCTATTGAAATGCCACTGGTCTTAATAGATTCCTTGGGTCAAGCCGAGAACATAGATACCAAGTTTTCCTTATTTGGCCGAACTTCCTGTCCGCCATCTTGATGTTCAGTCAAAACCTACTTTTTCGAACTCCTCCTAGACCGTTTGTCCGATTTTCACCAAAATCGAATCGTATCATCTCCAGACCGTGCCGACTAAAAGTTATGGATTTCGTGTCGATAGACGAAACCGTTTTCGTATAGCGCAGCAGCAAAGTTGAGGCATGATGCTAATAGCACTATTCAGGCTTTATCTCTGCAATGCCTTGACATATTGACACCAAACTTTGTATGTGTCATTGTCACTTCACTCTGACCACATCACATCAGTTTTGTAACTGCGCCACCTATTGGTCGAAAGTGATAATCCATAAAATCATATTTTTAATTATTGTTTCTATGATTTTTCAGGCATTTTGCATAAAATCCTCTTTAAAGTCTATAATTGCTCATTGTTGCAGTTGGTCTGACACTTTCAGACATGTTGGCATGTCTTGTTGTCTTATTCTGCTTGGCCCCGGTAATTGCTGCTTGCAGCTATATTTATTATTATTGTTGTTCAAGGGTTCGGGGGCTTTTGGGGCCTTTAACATGCTCAAAAACTCATGAAACTTTGCACACAGGTCAGAACCCGCGGCCATTAGGGCCGGGCTGAAGCTGGTACCCGGGCGTGGCAGGGGGGCTCAACAGCGCCCCCTGGAACGGGATCCGAACACTTGTCCATAAATCAAACACACTTGCATGTAATAATATGAATCTCGGAACAGATATAGATCTCATCGGGCCGAACAACTTTCGTGCTCTAAGTTTTACGCCAGCCCAACAGGAAGTCGACTATTATGGGTTGTTTGGAAACGCATGCTGTGGAATTTAATGTACTCCTCCTAGGGAATTCATCTAATCGTCTCCAAACTCGGTCAGCATGAAGTCAAGACATTGAGGATGAAAAATTGCCAGGGGATTTTTGATATCTCGAACGGTTTGGCCGTGGCGAGGAAACGAATTTATGGCGAATAATGGAAACAGGAAGTGTGTTATAACTTCAGCATACATTAACTGATCTTGATTAAACTTCAGCAGTGTGTTCGTTGTAAGAGGCCGATCAGATGGATGTGACTATTGTGAGTCAAAGTTATAGCGCCACCAACTGGCAACAGGAAGTGTGTCACTTTCAAAATGCTTTGAAATCACCCTCTTATTTTTACCCGATTTGCTTCAAACTTTATGTGTATAATGTAGACACACGGCAGATGTAGGCCTGTGAAAGGATTATTGATATCTTAGATACTGTTGCCGTGGCAACGCATCAAACATCAATATTATTTTCGGATGCTTTTGAGACTCTTCACATGCTTGAAAATGCATGAAACTCGACAGACACATCACATTTATTATCCAGTAGACATGTGCAAAGTTTCAGAAACGGGCGTGGTGAGGGGCTCAGTAGCGCCACCTTTAGTCAAAAATGGGGGCTTAGTTTTACATAGAGACTTAAAACTTGGTATGTATATTGTTCTCATCAAGCCGGACAACTTTCTAATTCATAGTCATAAGCTCTGACCAACAGAAAGTGAGATATTTTGGTTTGAATGTGATTTTTTGGAGAATTCTCTCTCTCTCTCTCTCTGTATCTGTATCTCAGTGTGTGTGTGTGGGGTGTGGGGGATTTGTCTGTTAGGAGAGATTTGCTTTTATAATTGTTTTTCAAGGTTTCAGGGGCTTTTGGGGCCCTTAACGTGCTCGAAAACTCTTGAAACTTTGCACACAGGTCAGAACCCGCGGCCATCAGGGCCGGGCTGAAGCTGGTACCCGGGCGTGGCAGGGTGGCTCAACAGCGCCCCCTTGAATGGGGTCCGAAAACTTGGTCCATATATCAAACACGCTTGGATGAATTAATATGAAACTCGGTACACATATAGATCTCATCGGGCCGAACAACTTCCGTGCTCTATGTTATTAGCTCCGCCCAACAGGAAGTCAGCTATTATGCGTTGTTTGAAAAACGCATGCTGTGGAATTTAATGTACTCCTCCTACAAAATTCATCCGATCCCCACCAAACTCGGTCAGCGTGAAGTCAAGACATTGAGGATGCTAAATTGCGGACGGACTTTTGATATCTCGAACGGTTTGGTCGTGGCGAGGAAACGAATTTATGGCGAGAAAAGAGAAACACAAAGTGTTATAACTTCTGCATACATTAACTGATCTTGATGAAACTTCAGCAGTGTGTTCGTGGTAAGAGGCCGGTCAGATGGATGTAACTATTGTGAGTCAAAGTTATAGCGCCACCAACTGGTAGCAGGAAGTGTGTCACTTTCAAAATGCTTTTGACAAAAGTGGGGGGGTTACCTTTACCCACAGTTACAAAAATCAGTACGCATATTGGTCTCATCGAGCCGGACAACTTTCTAATTTACAGTCGTTAGCTCCGAGCAACAGGAAGTCAGATATTTTGGCTTGAATGTGGATTTTTTGGATATGTCAGACCCTTGAGTTTTTAGCTACTCCTCCTAAGTGGTTTATTTTATTCACACCAAACTTTTTCAACATGATAAAAATACATTAAAGATATATATATATATATATATATATATATATATATATATATATATATATATATATATATATATATATAAATATAGCTGCGAGCAGCGATGAAGGGCCTAAAGCCGGGGGCACCGCCACCCCGGTGCCTTTAGGTAACTAAAGGCACCGGGGTTGCGGTGCCACCGGCTTGGGCCCGTAATCGCTGCTCGCAGCTATATTTAGGGCCCGAGCACCGATGGTGTGAGGACCCTCTTGGAATTGCTCTGTTTATTATTATTATTAAGTTGGCTTGAGAGAGCCAACATATTGAAATCCTATTTAAACTTATTATTATTATTAAGTTGGCTTGAGAGAGCCAACTTACTGAAATCCTATTTAAACTTATTATTAAGTTGGCTTGAGAGAGCCAACTTACTGAAATTCTATTTAAACTTATTATTATTATTATTATTAAGTTGGCTTGAGAGAGCCAACATATTGAAATCCTATTTAAACTTATTATTATTATTATTAGTGGTGCTTGCTGAAAGCAAGGCATCACTATTGTTATTGCTCATACTTATTAATGGTGCTTGCTGAAAGCAAGGCATCATTAGTGTTCTCTTGCATACTTATTATTATTAGTGGTGCTTGCTGAAAGCAAGGCATCACTAGTGTTCTCTTGCATACTTATTATTATTAGTGGTGCTTGCTGAAAGCAAGGCATCACTATTGTTATTGCTCATACTTATTATTCTTCTTCTTCTTCTTATTGTTCTGGACAAAAGTTTGGCGCGTAACTCGCCCCGCACCGTTTGTCACAGACCCATGAATGAGGTGTCAAATCGACCGGCTTATTGAGGAGAGGTGTGCTATGACTTTTATAAGCGATCGGGGGTGCGGTGTTCGCCCCAGGGGCGAAAAAGCGCCCCAAAAAGTTCCATTGACTTAACATTGCGACGAACTTTGAGCACTCATAGCTCTGAGCGAGGATTTTGCAGAAACGTGTGATTTGCCACATTTGAAGAGGCTGACAGGCTCTGTAAGAACATACCTCACAATGGGGTAAAAGTTGCACCCCTGGGGGGCAGGAGCGTCCCAAAGTTGTCCCATTGACTTACTATGGGGAAGGAATGTCCCGTGAAACACACATGCTTTTCCTACTATGGTAAATTGCATAGGGATTTTGTAATGAACGTAGCTCTGGATCACAGTGTCATAGAGACAAGGGGGAGGGCTCATCTTACTCAGATGACCAATCAGTCTCTCAGGATCATTGTGAAGCTATCAAGCCACGCCCTAGCAACCATTTAGAGCACCTTAGCAACAAGTCCCATAGACTTCCATTGAAAGAGATCAAAGGGATATCTCAGGACTGAATTGTCATAGAAACATGGGGGTGGTCTCATTTGACTCGGGGCAGCAAACAGCCAATCATGAATCACCTCAACACTTCCTAGCCCCTCCCTAGCAACCATTGTCGAGCACCTTAGCAACCAAAATTCATAGAGAGATATCTTCTATTCTGAATGTCACAGAGGCATGGGAGTTGGTTTATATCATACATACTGACAAGCAGCCTTTGGAGTTTCATGATTGGCAGCTGCCAAGCCACTCCCTAGCAACCAAACAGAGTACCCTAGCAACCATTTTGCAAGACCTATATCTCTGCATCAGAACATCATAAAGAGATGGGGTTAACACAAGTTTGACTCAGGGCAGCAAACGGCCAATCATAAATCACCTCAACACTTCCTAGCCCCTCCCTAGCAACCATTGTCGAGCACCTTAGCAACAACAATCCAAAGAGGGATATCTTCCATTCTGAATGTCACAGAGGCATGGGAGTTGGTTTATATCATACATACTGACAAGCAGCCTTTGGAGTTTCATGATTGGCAGCTGCCAAGCCACTCCCTAGCAACCAAACAGAGTACCCTAGCAACCATTTTGCAAGACCTATATCTCTGCATCAGAACATCATAAAGAGATGGGGTTAACACAAGTTTGACTCAGGGCAGCAAACGGCCAATCATAAATCACCTCAACACTTCCTAGCCCCTCCCTAGCAACCATTGTAGAGCACCTTAGCAACAACAATCCAAAGAGGGATATCTTCCATTCTGAATGTCACAGAGGCATGGGAGTTGGTTTATATCATTCATAGTGACAAGAAGCCTTTGGAATTGCATCATTGGCAGGTGCCAAGTAACTCCATAGCAACCAAAAAGAGTACCCTAGCAACCAAAATCCAAAGAGGCATATCTTACATTCTGAATGTCACAGAGGCATGGGAGTTGGATTATATAATTCATAATGACAAGAAGCCTTTGGAATTTCATCATTGACAGCTGACAAGCCACTCCCTAGCAACCAAACAGAGTACCCTAGCAACCAAAATCCAAAGAGGCATATCTTCCATTCTGAATGTCGCAGAGGCATGGGAGTTGGTTTATATCATTCATAGTGACAAGAAGCCTTTGGAGTTTCATGATTGGCAGCTGACAAGCCACTCACTAGCAACCAAATAGAGTACCCTAGCAACCGTTTAGCAAAACGTATATCTCTGCATCAGAACATCGTATAGAGATGGGAGTTGGTTTATATCATTCATGCTAACAAGAAGCCTTTGTAGTTTCATCATTAGCAGCTGACAAGCATCTCCATAGCAACCAAACAGAGTACCCTAGCAACCATTTTACAAGACCTACATCTCTGCATCAGAATATTGTATAGAGATGGGGGTTGGCTCATTAGTTTCAGTTGTAAAACAGCCTGTAAATATCACCATGGTAACTGTGTATTCACACCCTAGCAACCATTTAGAGCCACCTAGCAACCATATTGCAACATATAGAAGCCATATTTCAGCTCCACAACATCGTACAGACATGGTTGTTGGCTCGAATGCAAACATGTACAACACCCTAGCAACCGAGTGGCGAGTTTTGCCACTGCAAGCACCACTTCACATTTTCTTCAGGAAATGTACATTCTAGTTCTTCTTCTTATTATTCTGGACAAAGTTTGGCGCGTAATGCGCCCCGCACCGTTTGTCTCAGACCCCTGAGTGAGGCATCAAATCGACCGGCTCATTGAGGAGAGGTGTGGTATGACTTTTCTAAGCGATCGGGTGTACGATGTTCGCACAGCGGACGAAAAAGCGGCCAAAAAAGTCCCATTGACTTTACATTGGGAGTTCTAAAAATATTTGAATCCCAACTGCCGTTTTCACACACACAGACTCCAAAGGGCCTGACACCCCTGCATCTCTCCCTCTCTCTCTCCCTCAGAGGATTTATATTATCAAGCAGCCAATAAGTAATGGCCTAAAATCTTCATAGCCACACCCTAGCAACCAGTTTCAGCACCCTAGCAACCACTAAGAGCTCCCTAGCAACCACCCTAAACCAATAAATAATTAAAAAAATTTTTTTTTACATTTTTTAAAGCAATATCACACTCGTAGCCTTGTGATATTGCTCCATGCTTGTGCATATTCGGGCAAAGGCACGAGGCCGCAGGCCGAGTGCCGTACATAAGGAAGGCACTCATACATACTGAAGGCACTCGTTATTAAAGATTTTAAGAACTCTATAAAAACTCCATAGTAACCATCTTTGACAACTACCAACCACCTAGTAACATCATAGCAACTACCAAACATACCTAGGCAACCACCCTGAACACCCTAGCAACATCTAGAAACGCTCTAGTAACCACCAAAAATACCAGAGCAACCACCCAGAACACCCTAGCAACTGCCTAGCAACCACCCAGAACACCTAGCAACCACCTAGAACACCCTAGCAACTGCCTAGCAACGCCCTAGCATCCACCCAGAATACCATAGCAACTGCCTAGAAACACCATAGCAACCACCCACAACACCCTAGCAACCACCTAGCAATGCCCTAGCAACCACCGAGAATACCCTAGCAACCGCCTAGCAACCACCCAGAACACCTTAGCAACTGCCTAGCAACACCATAGCAACCACCGAGAATAACCTAGCAACCACCCAGAATACCCTAGCAACCGCCTAGCAACACCATAGCAACCACCCAGAATACCCTAGCAACCACCTAGCAACACCATAGCAAACACCCAGAACACCCTAGCAACTGCCTAGCAACGCCCTAGTAACCACCCAGAATACCCTAGCAACCGCCTAGCAACACCCTAGCAACTGCCTAGCAACGCCCTAGCAACCACCCAGAATACCCTAGCAACCGCCTAGCAACACCATAGCAACCACCCAGAATACCATAGCAACCACCCAGAATACCCTAGCAACCGCCTAGCAACTTCATAGCAACCACCTAGAACACCCTAGCAACTGCCTAGCAATGCCCTAGCAACCACCCAGAATACCCTAGCAACCACCTAGGAACACCATAGCAACCACCCAGAACACCCTAGCAACCACCTAGCAAAGCCCTAGCAACCACACAGAACACCCTAGCAGCACCCTAGCAACCACCGGAACAACATGAATAAGCCATATCTCAGCACCAGAACATCATACAGACATGTTTGTTGGCTTGTATGCAATCATATACCACACTCTAGCAACCGAGTGGCGAGTTTTGCCACTGCAAGCACCACTTCACATTTTCTTCAGGAAATGTACATTCTAGTTAGTGGTGCTTGCTGAAAGCAAGGCATCACTATTGTTATTGCTCATACTTATTCTTCTTCTTCTTCTTCTTATTGTTCTGGACAAAAGTTTGGCGCGTAACTCGCCCCGCACCGTTTGTCTCAGACCCATGAATGAGGTGTCAAATCGACCGGCTCATTGAGGAGAGGTGTGCTATGACTTTTATAAGCGATCGGGGGTGCGGTGTTCACCCCAGGGGCGAAAAAGCGCCCAAAAAAGTCCCATTGACTTAACATTGCGACGAACTTTGACCACACGTAGCTCTGAGCGAGGATTTCGCAGAAACGTGTGATTTGCCACATTTGAAGAGGCTGACAGGCTCTGTAAGAACATACCTCACAACGGGGTAAAAGTTGCACCCCTGGGGGGCAGGAGATGCCCAAAGTTGCCCCATTGACTTACTATGGGGAAGGAACGTCCCGTGAAACACACATGCTTTTCCTACTATGGTAAATTGCATAGGGACTTTGTATTGAACGTAGCTCTGGATCACAGTGTCATAGAGACAAGGAGGAGGGCTCATTTTACTCAGACGACCAATCAGTCTCTCAGGATCATTGTGAAGCTATCAAGCCACGCCCTAGCAACCATTTAGAGCCCCTTAGCAACAAGTTCCATAGACTTCCATTGAAAGAGTTCAAAGAGATATCTCCAGACTGAATTGTCATAGAAACATGGGGGTGGTCTCATTTGACTTGGGGCAGCAAACAGCCAATCATGAATCACCTCAATACTTCCAAGCCCCTCCCTAGCAACCATTGTCGAGCACCTTAGCAACCAAAATCCAAAGAGGGATATCTTCCATTCTGAATGTCACAGAGGCATGGGAGTTGGTTTATATCATTCATACTGACAAGAAGCCTTTGGAGTTTCATCATTGGTAGCTGCCAAGTAACTCCATAGCAACCAAACAGAGTACCCTAGCAACCAAAATCCAAAGAGGCATATCTTCCATTCTGAATGTTACAGAGACATGGGAGTTGGTTTATATCATTCATACTGACAAGAAGTCTTTGGAGTTTCATGATTGGCAGCTGACAAGCCACTCCCTAGCAACCAAACAGAGTACCCTAGCAACCAAAATCCAAAGAGGGATATCTTCCATTCTGAATGTCGCAGAGGCATGGGAGTTGGTTTATATCATTCATACTGACAAGCAGCCTTTGGAGTTTCATGATTGGCAGCTGACAAGCCACTCCCTAGCAACCAAACAGAGTACCCTAGCAACCAAAATCCAAAGAGGGATATCTTCCATTCTGAATGTCACAGAGGCATGGGAGTTGGTTTATATCATTCATACTGACAAGAAGCCTTTGGAATTTCATCATTGGCAGCTGCCAAGTAACTCCATAGCAACCAAACAGAGTACCCTAGCAACCAAAATCCAAAGAGGGATATCTTCCATTCTGAATGTCGCAGAGGCATGGGAGTTGGTTTATATCATTCATAGTGACAAGAAGCCTTTGGAGTTTCATGATTGGCAGCTGACAAGCTACTCCCTAGCAACCAAACAGAGTACCCTAGCAACCGTTTAGCAAAACGTATATCTCTGCATCAGAACATCGTATAGAGATGGGAGTTGGTTTATATCATTCATACTGACAAGAAGCCTTTGCAGTTTCATCATTAGCAGCTGCCAAGCAACTCCATAGCAACCAAACAGAGTACCCTAGCAACCATTTTACAAGACCTACATCTCTGCATCAGAATATTGTATAGAGATGGGGGTTGGCTCATTAGTTTCAGTTGTAAAACAGTGTGTAAATATCACCATGGTAACTGTGTATTCACATCCTAGCAACCATTTAGAGCCACCTAGCAACCATATTGCAACATATAGAAGCCATATTTCAGCTCCACAACATCGTACAGACATGGTTGTTGGCTCGTATGCAATCATGTACAACACCCTAGCACCTTACCGAGTGGCGAGTTTTGCCACTGCAAGCACCACTTCACATTTTCTTCAGGAAATGTACATTCTAGTTATTATTATTATTATTCTGGACAAAGTTTGGCGCGTAATGCGCCCCGCACCGTTTGTCACAGACCCCTGAGTGAAGTGTCAAATCGACCGGCTCATTGAGGAGAGGTGTGCTATGACTTTTCTAAGCGATCGGGTGTACGATGTTCGCACAGCGGACGAAAAAGCGGCCAAAAAAGTCCCCATTGACTTTGCATTGGGAGTTCTAAAAACATTTGAATCCCAACTGCCGTTTTCACACACACAGACTCAAAAGGGCCTGACAGCCCTGCGTCTCTCCCTCTCTCTCTCCCTCAGAGGATTTATATTATCAAGCAGCCAATAAGTAATGGCCTAAAATCTTCATAGCCACACCCTAGCAACCAGTTTCAGCACCCTAGCAACCACTAAGAGCTCCCTAGCAACCACCCTAAACCAAAAAAAAATTTTTTTTACATTTTTTTGTATATTTTAACGCAATATTACACTCGTGGCCTTGCGATATCACTCCATGTTTGGTAACTAAAGGCACCGGGGTTGCGGTGCCACCGGTTTGGGCCCGTAATCGCTGCTCGCAGCTATATTTATTTTATTTTTTTTTTATTTTTTTTCTGCTTCTCGGGCACTTTTGGGGCCCTTAACATGCTCAAAAACTCTTGAAATTTTGCACACACGTCAGAACCTGCGGCCATCAGGGCCGGACTGAAGCTGGTACCCGGGCGTGGCACGGGGGCTCGACAGCGCCCCCTGGAATGGTGTCTGAAAAATTGGTCCATAAATCAAACACGCTTGCATGTAATAATATGAAACTCAGTACACATATATATCTCATCGGGCCGAACAACTTTCGTGCTCTAAGTTTTACACCAGCCCAACAGGAAGTCGGTTATTATACGTTGTTTGGAAAACGCATACAATGGAATGTGAAATACTCCTCCTAGGAAATTCATCCGATCGCCACCAAACTCGGTGTGAATGAAGTCAAGACATTGAGGATGCTAAATTGCGGACGGATTTTTGATATCTCGAACGGTTTGGCCGTGGCGAGGAAACGAATTTATGGCGAATAATTGGACACAGGAAGTGTGTTATAACTTCTGCATACATTGACTGATCTTGATGAAACTTCAGCAGTGTATTCGTTGTAAGAGGCCGATCACATGGATGTGACCTTTGTGAGTCAAAGTTATAGCGCCACCAACTGGCAGCAGGAAGTGTGTCACTTTCAAAATGCTTTGAAATCACCCTCTTCTTTTTACCTGATTTGCTTCAAACTTTATGTGTATAATGTAGACACACTGCAGATGTAGACCTGTGAAAGGATGATTGATATCTTAGATACTGTTGCCGTGGCAACGCTTCAAACTTTAATATTCTTTTTTGATGCTTTTGAGACTCTTAGCATGTTTGAAATTGGATGAAACTCGACAGACACATAACACTTATTAGCCAGTAGACATGTTAAAAGTTTCAGAAAGGGGCGTGGTGAAATGGCTCAGTAGCGCCACCTTTAGTCAAAAATGGGGGCTTAGTTTTTCCTAGAATCACAAAACTTGGTAGGTGTATTGTTCTCATCAAGCCGGACAACTTTCTAATTGACAGTTATTTGCTATGACCAACAGGGTGTCAGATATTTTGGTCTGAATATGGATTTTTTGCTAAATCAGCCTCTGAGTTTTTAGTTACTCCTCCAAAAAGGTGTATTTTATTCCCACCAAACTTTTTCAACATGATTAAAATATATTAATGATGCTAAATTGTAAACGGATATTGAATATCTCAAACGGTTTTGCTATGGCGAGGGATTATAATGTCAAAAAGGAAGCAGGAAACATCTCAACATAACTTCTAAAAATGTAATTATACACCATTTATTTTTATGTAAAATGATACAAATATTACAACTAAACCCATTTCATTCTGTTTTTGCAATTCAAGGAGTATGAAAAAGTTAAAAACAGGCTATTTAGTGCTATTTGGTTCAACAAAAAATCAAACATAGGGCTATACTGCCCTCTTGTGTCCAAAAGGATATTAAAATAGTATATAAAACGTTTTACTAGGTAGGCCTATTGTATTTAAATATACATTTATTAGGTATATGACTGTGTGAGTATATTTTCCCATCGGTTAATCGACGTGTGACACGAGCGGGTGCTTTTAAATCGCTAATATAAAAGTGAAAGTAAAAAACGGAGGTCCGCACGGACATTGATAATGGTGCACGTTGGAAAAAATGATACTTTTAAACATAACACTAAACCGCCATCAGGTGTCGCCAGGCGACCATCTTAAAGGAGAACTCCGGTCAATTTTAACATTGAGCTCATTTTTTTGTACATTTGGAGTGCTGTCAATACAGAGAACAACGACAAAAATCGGTGTTGCCTACACCGAGTTATTCTATTTTTAAAATTTGCACCCTGTTGACTTCAATAGGGCAAGTAGTAAGCCTGCTTTTTAGCCTCTTAACATCCTTTAAGTGTCATTACAAGTGCACAGAAAATGTGAGTGATTCCTTCCGGGTGAACACGGGTGGATCTGACTGCAGTAGATGTTAGAGATATTAATAAAAACGAAGTTAATTCAGCCAGCGCTCATACCTTTGTTTACATCCTGTTTTCGGTGGAAGGCCATAGTAATCGATTGTCGAGTTCACGCGCGTGATCATTGGTAACTAAACCTATGCGCGTGAACTCGACAATCGATTACTATGGCCTTCCACCGAAAACAGGATGTAAACAAAGGTATGAGCGCTGGCTGAATTAACTTCGTTTTTATTAATATCTCTAACATCTACTGCAGTCAGATCCACCCGTGTTCACCCGGAAGGAATCACTCACATTTTCTGTGCACTTGTAATGACACTTAAAGGATGTTAAGAGGCTAAAAAGCAGGCTTACTACTTGCCCTATTGAAGTCAACAGGGTGCAAATTTTAAAAATAGAATAACTCGGTGTAGGCAACACCGATTTTTGTCGTTGTTCTCTGTATTGACAGCACTCCAAATGTACAAAAAAATGAGCTCAATGTTAAAATTGACCGGAGTTCTCCTTTAATGAGCGAGTCATTGATTCATTCGTTCAAACGATTCGTTCGAATGACTGAGTCATTCATGATTGAGACAGATGTTTATGGATTGACCATTGAATCTTTGAGTCAACCGATTCGTTTCAAAATGCTGAATCATTAAGTAATGAGAAAACAAGTTGCTGTGAGATGCGCGATGGTTCTGCTGATCTTTGTTTAACTATTTTTGCTGCTGAAACAGAACAAAAACAGTCAATATTGCATCTAAAATGTAAGTGACTTAATTGTAACTGTTTATTAACCTGTTGTATGAAATCAATGTCACAGTTTCAATTGTGATTGTATTCAGGAAATAGTTGCCTACTCGTCAAATGAGGTTACTTAACTCTATCATATGTTAGAAAATATATAAAAACTCCATATTTGTAATTTTTATAGTCAGTATGTTGTTAACTGCGTTGCGTTTTAGTTTGCTGCGCTCATTTGTTTACAATTCTCCTGGAGAAGCAGCATGAGCCTCAGCAGGGCAACCTTGTTACCATTGATCAGTAATACATTTATTATTAACTGCTGATTGCAACTTAAAATGGATGTAATGAAATTAGAATAATCTCTCGTTTTAGTGATTCCCAAGTTATTTTTTTGTTATTGACGTTCTAATCAGGCTATACTCTGGTCTGGCAAGTAAAATTCTCTTTCAGGTAGGCCTATTGTATTTATATATAAATATATTAGGGATGTGACTGTGATAAAATTTTCCCACCAGTTAATCGATGTGTGACACCGCTGAGGGCTTTTAAATCGCTAACTTAAAAGCTAAAGTAAAATACAGACGTCCGCACAGACATTGAGTAGAGCGAGCATTTTCAATGTATGCCTATGGAAGTAGGAATGAACTTAAACATTTTATTTGTTTTTATGTGTCCACTGTTCAACCGCAACCGCGTCACACACACACACACATTCCAGAATTGCAAGCCTGTTCATTATAGCCCTAATACAATATAATAATAAAAATAGTCAACCTAACATATACGAATTACACTGCTCTGTTTAAATAGTCAGTAGTACAATTTGTACCATTCACAGTAAGCAGAGCTCCACTGTGATGTTTCCAAGCACATTTTTGCGCGTGTGAAGAGGATGATTTTTTCTATCGATATTGGAACACGAGTGAAGTACAAAGCCTATAATAAAGAACAGTTTAACATCCAAATACATCGCAAATATTGAATTTTTTTATTCTAATGAGAGGGTTACGTGAGACCAACACTGCTTACTTTCGTTTTTATTTTTACATTAAATTTAAATGATTTGTTGTGGAATATTTTGAGTGTATCATAAAATCAGAATAAGGTAAGACAAGTAATATTTTCTGTCTTATATATATATGTGTGTGTGTGTAAATATATATATATATATATATATATATATATATATATATATATATATATATATATATATATATACATATATAGACATAGATAGATAGAAAGATATATATATATATATATATATAAATATAGCTGCGAGCAGCGATGGAGGGCCAAAGCCGGCGGCACCGCCATCCCCGGTGCCTTTAGGTTACTAAAGGCACTGGGGTTGCGGTGCCACCGGCTTGGGCCCGTAATCGCTGCTCGCAGCTATATTTATATATATATATATATATATCTTTCTATCTATCTATGTCTATATATGTATATATATATATATATTTTTAGGGCCCGAGCACCGATGGTGTGAGGACCCTCTTGGAATTGCTCTGTTTATTATTAGGGCCCGAGCACCGATGGTGTGAGGACCCTCTTGGAATTGCTCTGTTTATTATTATTATTAGGGCCCGAGCACCGATGGTGTGAGGACCCTCTTGGAATTGCTCTGTTTATTAGGGCCCGAGCACCGATGGTGTGAGGACCCTCTTGGAATTGCTCTGTTTATTATTATTATTATTATTCTTCTCCGCATTGAATTGCATTTTTGAGGGCCTAAACATGCGCGAAAACTCACGAAACTTTGCACACGCGTCAGAACTGGCGAAAATTTACATCTGATATAGGTTTCAGAATTGGACGGGGCAAAATGGCTCGATAGCGCCACCTATAAAAGTTCAACGGAGTGCGCCTCCTGCAACGTTCCACGTACGTGCACGAAATTCGGTACATACGTGTAATGACCTAATACCTACAAAAAAGTCTCTTGGAGCATAGCCCTAAACACAACAGGAAGTCAGCCATTTTGAACTTCCTCTCAGATTTTTGTGCAGTTTTTGCCATTTTCAGGCCTCGTACTTTAACGAACTCCTCCTACAGTTTTAATCTGATCATCTTCAAATTTGGTGAGTGTAATCTTAAGGCCTTTGCGACGTTAAATTGCGAAGATCTTGAGTTTTCGTCGAAGGGCGGGTCCTCGGCGGCCTTACAAATTTCGATGTTTCGCCATGAAACAGGAAGTTGCTGTAACTCAGGCATGGAATGTCCAATCTCCCCCAAACTTCACACGTTTGATAAGAGTTCTGTCCTGAACACATGGCCATGCTCATATTCAGTTATAGTCATAGCGCCACCTGCTGGCAACAGGAAGTGACATGTTTAACACTGTTATGGACTCCTAATAACATATAAAAAAGTGCCAGCAAGTGCGAAACATGCTAACAACATACTAGAAGCATGCTAAAACATGCTAGCAAACTCTTAGCTAAGTGCTAAAGCATGCTATTATTGCAATTAAATAGGAATTTGCTGTAACTCAGGCATGGAATGTCCAATCTGCCCCAAACTTCACACTTTTGATAAGCGTTCTGTCCTGAACACATCTACATGATAATATTCAGTTATAGTAATAGCGCCACCTACTGGCAACAGGAAGTGTCATGTTTAACACGTTGATGCCATTCTAGCAACATGTTAAAAATGCCATTGAGGTCTAAACATGCTAGAAACATGTTAAAACATGCTAGCAATACTTAGCTAAGTGCTAAAGCATGCTAATTCAATGAAACAGGATGTTGTTGTTACTCAAGAAGGCAATGTCCAATATGCGCCAAACTTCACACTTTTAATAAACGTTCTGTCCTGAACACATGACCATGCTCATATTCAGTTACAGTCATAGTGCCACCTGCTGGCAACAGGAAGTGACATGTTAAACACTGTTGTGGACATATAAAAACATATAAAAAAAGTGCCAGCAAGTGCTAAACATGCTAACAACATACTAGAAACATGCTAAAACATGCTAGCAAACACTTAGCTAAGTGCTAAAGCATGCTATTGCTGCAATTAAATAGGAATTTGCTGTAACACAGGCATGGAATGTCCAATCTGCCCCAAACTTCACACGTTTGATAAGAGTCATGGCCTGAACACATCTACATGAGAATATTCAGTTATAGTAATAGCGCCACCTGCTGTCAACAGGAAGTGACATGTTTAACACTGTTGTGGTCTCCTAATAACATATATAAAAGAGCCAGCAAGTGCTAAACAGGTTAGCAACATACTAGAAACATGCTAGCAAACACTTAGCTAAGTGATAAAGCATGCTATTACTGCAATTAAATAGGAATTTGCTGTAACTCAGGCATGGAACGTCCAATCTGCCCCAAACTTCACATGTTTGATAAGAATCATGGCCTGAACGCATGCCTATGCTCAAATTCAGTTATAGTAATAGCGCCACCTACTGGCAACAGGAAGTGACATGTTTAACACGTTGATGCCGTTCTAGCAACATGTTAAAAATGCCATTGAGTTCTAAACATGCTAGAAACATATTAAAACATGCTAGCAATACTTAGCTAAGTGCTAAAGCATGCTAATTCAATGAAACAGGACTTTGTTGTTACTCAAGAAGGCAATGTACAATCTACCCCAAACGTCACACGTTTGATAAGAGTTATCTCTTGAACACATGTCCATGCTCATATTTAGTTATAGTCATAGCGCCACCTGCTGGCAACAGGAAGTGACGTTTAACACTGTTCTTGACTCCTAATAACATATAAAAAAATGCCAGTAGGTGCTAAACATCCTACCAACATACTAGAGACATGCTAAAACATAATAGCAAACACTTAGCTAAGTGCTAAAGAATGATATTACTGCAATTAAATATGAATTTGCTGTAACTCAGGCATGGAATGTCCAATCTGCCCCAAACTTCACACTTTTGATAAGCGTTCTGTCCTGAACACATGACCATGCTTATATTCAGTTACAGTCATAGCGCCACCTGCTGGCAACAGGAAGTGACATGTTTAACACTGTTGTGGACTCCTAATAACATATAAAAAAGTGCCAGCAAGTGTTAAACATGCTAACAACATACTAGAAACATGCTAAAACATGCTAGCAAACTCTTAGCCAAGTGCTAAAGCATGCTATTATTGCAATTAAATAGGAATTTGCTGTAACTCAGGCATGGAATGTCCAATCTGCCCCAAACTTCACACTTTTGATAAGAGTCATGGCCTGAACACATCTACATGAGAATGTTCAGTTATAGTAATAGCGCCACCAACTGGCAACAGGAAGTGACATGTTTAACACGTTGATGCCGTTCTAGCAACATGTTAAAACATGCTAACAATGCTTAGCTAAGTTCTAAAGAATGCTAATTCAATGAAACATGACTTTGTTGTTACTCAAGAAGGCAATGTCCAATTTGCACCAAACTTCACATGTTTGATAAGAGTTCTGTCCTGAACACACATCCATGCTCATATTCAGTTATAGTCATAACGCCACCTACTGGCAACAGAAACTGACATGGTTAACACAGTAATGCAGTACTAACCACATAATTATTGTGTACTAAGCATGCTAGAAACAGACTGAACATGCTAGCAACACTTAGCTGAGTCATGAAGCATGCTATTATCACCATTATACAAAACATTTTGTAACTGACTTTGACATACTCTTACTATATATACCTCCTTAAATGTACATTTCCCAACCATGCTCTGCCTTCCTAAAGCCACCGAGTGTTGATGGCACGGGTGCGAGGGCCCTTTCATCGCTGCTTGCAGCTTTAATTAGGGCCCGAGCACCGATGGTGTGAGGACCCTCTTGGAATTGCTCTGTTTATTATTATTATTATTATTCTTCTCCGCATTGAATTGCATTTTTGAGGGCCTAAACATGCGCGAAAACTCACGAAACTTTGCACACGCGTCAGAACTGGCGAAAATTTACATCTGATATAGGTTTCAGAATTGGACGGGGCAAAATGGCTCGATAGCGCCACCTATAAAAGTTCAACGGAGTGCGCCTCCTGCAACGTTCCACGTACGTGCACGAAATTCGGTACATACGTGTAATGACCTAATACCTACAAAAAAGTCTCTTGGAGCATAGCCCTAAACACAACAGGAAGTCAGCCATTTTGAACTTCCTCTCAGATTTTTGTGCAGTTTTTGCCATTTTCAGGCCTCGTACTTTAACGAACTCCTCCTACAGTTTTAATCTGATCATCTTCAAATTTGGTGAGTGTAATCTTAAGGCCTTTGCGACGTTAAATTGCGAAGATCTTGAGTTTTCGTCGAAGGGCGGGTCCTCGGCGGCCTTACAAATTTCGATGTTTCGCCATGAAACAGGAAGTTGCTGTAACTCAGGCATGGAATGTCCAATCTCCCCCAAACTTCACACGTTTGATAAGAGTTCTGTCCTGAACACATGGCCATGCTCATATTCAGTTATAGTCATAGCGCCACCTGCTGGCAACAGGAAGTGACATGTTTAACACTGTTATGGACTCCTAATAACATATAAAAAAGTGCCAGCAAGTGCGAAACATGCTAACAACATACTAGAAGCATGCTAAAACATGCTAGCAAACTCTTAGCTAAGTGCTAAAGCATGCTATTATTGCAATTAAATAGGAATTTGCTGTAACTCAGGCATGGAATGTCCAATCTGCCCCAAACTTCACACTTTTGATAAGCGTTCTGTCCTGAACACATCTACATGATAATATTCAGTTATAGTAATAGCGCCACCTACTGGCAACAGGAAGTGTCATGTTTAACACGTTGATGCCATTCTAGCAACATGTTAAAAATGCCATTGAGGTCTAAACATGCTAGAAACATGTTAAAACATGCTAGCAATACTTAGCTAAGTGCTAAAGCATGCTAATTCAATGAAACAGGATGTTGTTGTTACTCAAGAAGGCAATGTCCAATATGCGCCAAACTTCACACTTTTAATAAACGTTCTGTCCTGAACACATGACCATGCTCATATTCAGTTACAGTCATAGTGCCACCTGCTGGCAACAGGAAGTGACATGTTAAACACTGTTGTGGACATATAAAAACATATAAAAAAAGTGCCAGCAAGTGCTAAACATGCTAACAACATACTAGAAACATGCTAAAACATGCTAGCAAACACTTAGCTAAGTGCTAAAGCATGCTATTGCTGCAATTAAATAGGAATTTGCTGTAACACAGGCATGGAATGTCCAATCTGCCCCAAACTTCACACGTTTGATAAGAGTCATGGCCTGAACACATCTACATGAGAATATTCAGTTATAGTAATAGCGCCACCTGCTGTCAACAGGAAGTGACATGTTTAACACTGTTGTGGTCTCCTAATAACATATATAAAAGAGCCAGCAAGTGCTAAACAGGTTAGCAACATACTAGAAACATGCTAGCAAACACTTAGCTAAGTGATAAAGCATGCTATTACTGCAATTAAATAGGAATTTGCTGTAACTCAGGCATGGAACGTCCAATCTGCCCCAAACTTCACATGTTTGATAAGAATCATGGCCTGAACGCATGCCTATGCTCAAATTCAGTTATAGTAATAGCGCCACCTACTGGCAACAGGAAGTGACATGTTTAACACGTTGATGCCGTTCTAGCAACATGTTAAAAATGCCATTGAGTTCTAAACATGCTAGAAACATATTAAAACATGCTAGCAATACTTAGCTAAGTGCTAAAGCATGCTAATTCAATGAAACAGGACTTTGTTGTTACTCAAGAAGGCAATGTACAATCTACCCCAAACGTCACACGTTTGATAAGAGTTATCTCTTGAACACATGTCCATGCTCATATTTAGTTATAGTCATAGCGCCACCTGCTGGCAACAGGAAGTGACGTTTAACACTGTTCTTGACTCCTAATAACATATAAAAAAATGCCAGTAGGTGCTAAACATCCTACCAACATACTAGAGACATGCTAAAACATAATAGCAAACACTTAGCTAAGTGCTAAAGAATGATATTACTGCAATTAAATATGAATTTGCTGTAACTCAGGCATGGAATGTCCAATCTGCCCCAAACTTCACACTTTTGATAAGCGTTCTGTCCTGAACACATGACCATGCTTATATTCAGTTACAGTCATAGCGCCACCTGCTGGCAACAGGAAGTGACATGTTTAACACTGTTGTGGACTCCTAATAACATATAAAAAAGTGCCAGCAAGTGTTAAACATGCTAACAACATACTAGAAACATGCTAAAACATGCTAGCAAACTCTTAGCCAAGTGCTAAAGCATGCTATTATTGCAATTAAATAGGAATTTGCTGTAACTCAGGCATGGAATGTCCAATCTGCCCCAAACTTCACACTTTTGATAAGAGTCATGGCCTGAACACATCTACATGAGAATGTTCAGTTATAGTAATAGCGCCACCAACTGGCAACAGGAAGTGACATGTTTAACACGTTGATGCCGTTCTAGCAACATGTTAAAACATGCTAACAATGCTTAGCTAAGTTCTAAAGAATGCTAATTCAATGAAACATGACTTTGTTGTTACTCAAGAAGGCAATGTCCAATTTGCACCAAACTTCACATGTTTGATAAGAGTTCTGTCCTGAACACACATCCATGCTCATATTCAGTTATAGTCATAACGCCACCTACTGGCAACAGAAACTGACATGGTTAACACAGTAATGCAGTACTAACCACATAATTATTGTGTACTAAGCATGCTAGAAACAGACTGAACATGCTAGCAACACTTAGCTGAGTCATGAAGCATGCTATTATCACCATTATACAAAACATTTTGTAACTGACTTTGACATACTCTTACTATATATACCTCCTTAAATGTACATTTCCCAACCATGCTCTGCCTTCCTAAAGCCACCGAGTGTTGATGGCACGGGTGCGAGGGCCCTTTCATCGCTGCTTGCAGCTTTAATTATTATTATTATTATTCTTCTCCGCATTGAATTGCATTTTTGAGGGCCTAAACATGCGCGAAAACTCACGAAACTTTGCACACGCGTCAGAACTGGCGAAAATTTACATCTGATATAGGTTTCAGAATTGGACGGGGCAAAATGGCTCGATAGCGCCACCTATAAAAGTTCAACGGAGTGCGCCTCCTGCAACGTTCCACGTACGTGCACGAAATTCGGTACATACGTGTAATGACCTAATACCTACAAAAAAGTCTCTTGGAGCATAGCCCTAAACACAACAGGAAGTCAGCCATTTTGAACTTCCTCTCAGATTTTTGTGCAGTTTTTGCCATTTTCAGGCCTCGTACTTTAACGAACTCCTCCTACAGTTTTAATCTGATCATCTTCAAATTTGGTGAGTGTAATCTTAAGGCCTTTGCGACGTTAAATTGCGAAGATCTTGAGTTTTCGTCGAAGGGCGGGTCCTCGGCGGCCTTACAAATTTCGATGTTTCGCCATGAAACAGGAAGTTGCTGTAACTCAGGCATGGAATGTCCAATCTCCCCCAAACTTCACACGTTTGATAAGAGTTCTGTCCTGAACACATGGCCATGCTCATATTCAGTTATAGTCATAGCGCCACCTGCTGGCAACAGGAAGTGACATGTTTAACACTGTTATGGACTCCTAATAACATATAAAAAAGTGCCAGCAAGTGCGAAACATGCTAACAACATACTAGAAGCATGCTAAAACATGCTAGCAAACTCTTAGCTAAGTGCTAAAGCATGCTATTATTGCAATTAAATAGGAATTTGCTGTAACTCAGGCATGGAATGTCCAATCTGCCCCAAACTTCACACTTTTGATAAGCGTTCTGTCCTGAACACATCTACATGATAATATTCAGTTATAGTAATAGCGCCACCTACTGGCAACAGGAAGTGTCATGTTTAACACGTTGATGCCATTCTAGCAACATGTTAAAAATGCCATTGAGGTCTAAACATGCTAGAAACATGTTAAAACATGCTAGCAATACTTAGCTAAGTGCTAAAGCATGCTAATTCAATGAAACAGGATGTTGTTGTTACTCAAGAAGGCAATGTCCAATATGCGCCAAACTTCACACTTTTAATAAACGTTCTGTCCTGAACACATGACCATGCTCATATTCAGTTACAGTCATAGTGCCACCTGCTGGCAACAGGAAGTGACATGTTAAACACTGTTGTGGACATATAAAAACATATAAAAAAAGTGCCAGCAAGTGCTAAACATGCTAACAACATACTAGAAACATGCTAAAACATGCTAGCAAACACTTAGCTAAGTGCTAAAGCATGCTATTGCTGCAATTAAATAGGAATTTGCTGTAACACAGGCATGGAATGTCCAATCTGCCCCAAACTTCACACGTTTGATAAGAGTCATGGCCTGAACACATCTACATGAGAATATTCAGTTATAGTAATAGCGCCACCTGCTGTCAACAGGAAGTGACATGTTTAACACTGTTGTGGTCTCCTAATAACATATATAAAAGAGCCAGCAAGTGCTAAACAGGTTAGCAACATACTAGAAACATGCTAGCAAACACTTAGCTAAGTGATAAAGCATGCTATTACTGCAATTAAATAGGGATTTGCTGTAACTCAGGCATGGAACGTCCAATCTGCCCCAAACTTCACATGTTTGATAAGAATCATGGCCTGAACGCATGCCTATGCTCAAATTCAGTTATAGTAATAGCGCCACCTACTGGCAACAGGAAGTGACATGTTTAACACGTTGATGCCGTTCTAGCAACATGTTAAAAATGCCATTGAGTTCTAAACATGCTAGAAACATATTAAAACATGCTAGCAATACTTAGCTAAGTGCTAAAGCATGCTAATTCAATGAAACAGGACTTTGTTGTTACTCAAGAAGGCAATGTACAATCTACCCCAAACGTCACACGTTTGATAAGAGTTATCTCTTGAACACATGTCCATGCTCATATTTAGTTATAGTCATAGCGCCACCTGCTGGCAACAGGAAGTGACGTTTAACACTGTTCTTGACTCCTAATAACATATAAAAAAATGCCAGTAGGTGCTAAACATCCTACCAACATACTAGAGACATGCTAAAACATAATAGCAAACACTTAGCTAAGTGCTAAAGAATGATATTACTGCAATTAAATATGAATTTGCTGTAACTCAGGCATGGAATGTCCAATCTGCCCCAAACTTCACACTTTTGATAAGCGTTCTGTCCTGAACACATGACCATGCTTATATTCAGTTACAGTCATAGCGCCACCTGCTGGCAACAGGAAGTGACATGTTTAACACTGTTGTGGACTCCTAATAACATATAAAAAAGTGCCAGCAAGTGTTAAACATGCTAACAACATACTAGAAACATGCTAAAACATGCTAGCAAACTCTTAGCCAAGTGCTAAAGCATGCTATTATTGCAATTAAATAGGAATTTGCTGTAACTCAGGCATGGAATGTCCAATCTGCCCCAAACTTCACACTTTTGATAAGAGTCATGGCCTGAACACATCTACATGAGAATGTTCAGTTATAGTAATAGCGCCACCAACTGGCAACAGGAAGTGACATGTTTAACACGTTGATGCCGTTCTAGCAACATGTTAAAACATGCTAACAATGCTTAGCTAAGTTCTAAAGAATGCTAATTCAATGAAACATGACTTTGTTGTTACTCAAGAAGGCAATGTCCAATTTGCACCAAACTTCACATGTTTGATAAGAGTTCTGTCCTGAACACACATCCATGCTCATATTCAGTTATAGTCATAACGCCACCTACTGGCAACAGAAACTGACATGGTTAACACAGTAATGCAGTACTAACCACATAATTATTGTGTACTAAGCATGCTAGAAACAGACTGAACATGCTAGCAACACTTAGCTGAGTCATGAAGCATGCTATTATCACCATTATACAAAACATTTTGTAACTGACTTTGACATACTCTTACTATATATACCTCCTTAAATGTACATTTCCCAACCATGCTCTGCCTTCCTAAAGCCACCGAGTGTTGATGGCACGGGTGCGAGGGCCCTTTCATCGCTGCTTGCAGCTTTAATTATTAGGGCCCGAGCACCGATGGTGTGAGGACCCTCTTGGAATTGCTCTGTTTATTATTATTATTATTAGGGCCCGAGCACCGATGGTGTGAGGACCCTCTTGGAATTGCTCTGTTTATTAGGGCCCGAGCACCGATGGTGTGAGGACCCTCTTGGAATTGCTCTGTTTATTATTATTATTATTATTCTTCTCCGCATTGAATTGCATTTTTGAGGGCCTAAACATGCGCGAAAACTCACGAAACTTTGCACACGCGTCAGAACTGGCGAAAATTTACATCTGATATAGGTTTCAGAATTGGACGGGGCAAAATGGCTCGATAGCGCCACCTATAAAAGTTCAACGGAGTGCGCCTCCTGCAACGTTCCACGTACGTGCACGAAATTCGGTACATACGTGTAATGACCTAATACCTACAAAAAAGTCTCTTGGAGCATAGCCCTAAACACAACAGGAAGTCAGCCATTTTGAACTTCCTCTCAGATTTTTGTGCAGTTTTTGCCATTTTCAGGCCTCGTACTTTAACGAACTCCTCCTACAGTTTTAATCTGATCATCTTCAAATTTGGTGAGTGTAATCTTAAGGCCTTTGCGACGTTAAATTGCGAAGATCTTGAGTTTTCGTCGAAGGGCGGGTCCTCGGCGGCCTTACAAATTTCGATGTTTCGCCATGAAACAGGAAGTTGCTGTAACTCAGGCATGGAATGTCCAATCTCCCCCAAACTTCACACGTTTGATAAGAGTTCTGTCCTGAACACATGGCCATGCTCATATTCAGTTATAGTCATAGCGCCACCTGCTGGCAACAGGAAGTGACATGTTTAACACTGTTATGGACTCCTAATAACATATAAAAAAGTGCCAGCAAGTGCGAAACATGCTAACAACATACTAGAAGCATGCTAAAACATGCTAGCAAACTCTTAGCTAAGTGCTAAAGCATGCTATTATTGCAATTAAATAGGAATTTGCTGTAACTCAGGCATGGAATGTCCAATCTGCCCCAAACTTCACACTTTTGATAAGCGTTCTGTCCTGAACACATCTACATGAGAATATTCAGTTATAGTAATAGCGCCACCTACTGGCAACAGGAAGTGTCATGTTTAACACGTTGATGCCATTCTAGCAACATGTTAAAAATGCCATTGAGGTCTAAACATGCTAGAAACATGTTAAAACATGCTAGCTAATGTTAAAACATGCTAGCAATACTTAGCTAAGTGGTAAAGCATGCTAATTCAATGAAACAGGATGTTGTTGTTACTCAAGAAGGCAATGTCCAATATGCGCCAAACTTCACACTTTTAATAAACGTTCTGTCCTGAACACATGACCATGCTCATATTCAGTTACAGTCATAGTGCCACCTGCTGGCAACAGGAAGTGACATGTTAAACACTGTTGTGGACATATAAAAACATATAAAAAAAGTGCCAGCAAGTGCTAAACATGCTAACAACATACTAGAAACATGCTAAAACATGCTAGCAAACACTTAGCTAAGTGCTAAAGCATGCTATTGCTGCAATTAAATAGGAATTTGCTGTAACACAGGCATGGAATGTCCAATCTGCCCCAAACTTCACACGTTTGATAAGAGTCATGGCCTGAACACATCTACATGAGAATATTCAGTTATAGTAATAGCGCCACCTGCTGTCAACAGGAAGTGACATGTTTAACACTGTTGTGGTCTCCTAATAACATATATAAAAGAGCCAGCAAGTGCTAAACAGGTTAGCAACATACTAGAAACATGCTAGCAAACACTTAGCTAAGTGATAAAGCATGCTATTACTGCAATTAAATAGGAATTTGCTGTAACTCAGGCATGGAACGTCCAATCTGCCCCAAACTTCACATGTTTGATAAGAATCATGGCCTGAACGCATGCCTATGCTCAAATTCAGTTATAGTAATAGCGCCACCTACTGGCAACAGGAAGTGACATGTTTAACACGTTGATGCCGTTCTAGCAACATGTTAAAAATGCCATTGAGTTCTAAACATGCTAGAAACATATTAAAACATGCTAGCAATACTTAGCTAAGTGCTAAAGCATGCTAATTCAATGAAACAGGACTTTGTTGTTACTCAAGAAGGCAATGTACAATCTACCCCAAACGTCACACGTTTGATAAGAGTTATCTCTTGAACACATGTCCATGCTCATATTTAGTTATAGTCATAGCGCCACCTGCTGGCAACAGGAAGTGACGTTTAACACTGTTCTTGACTCCTAATAACATATAAAAAAATGCCAGTAGGTGCTAAACATCCTACCAACATACTAGAGACATGCTAAAACATAATAGCAAACACTTAGCTAAGTGCTAAAGAATGATATTACTGCAATTAAATATGAATTTGCTGTAACTCAGGCATGGAATGTCCAATCTGCCCCAAACTTCACACTTTTGATAAGCGTTCTGTCCTGAACACATGACCATGCTTATATTCAGTTACAGTCATAGCGCCACCTGCTGGCAACAGGAAGTGACATGTTTAACACTGTTGTGGACTCCTAATAACATATAAAAAAGTGCCAGCAAGTGTTAAACATGCTAACAACATACTAGAAACATGCTAAAACATGCTAGCAAACTCTTAGCCAAGTGCTAAAGCATGCTATTATTGCAATTAAATAGGAATTTGCTGTAACTCAGGCATGGAATGTCCAATCTGCCCCAAACTTCACACTTTTGATAAGAGTCATGGCCTGAACACATCTACATGAGAATGTTCAGTTATAGTAATAGCGCCACCAACTGGCAACAGGAAGTGACATGTTTAACACGTTGATGCCGTTCTAGCAACATGTTAAAACATGCTAACAATGCTTAGCTAAGTTCTAAAGAATGCTAATTCAATGAAACATGACTTTGTTGTTACTCAAGAAGGCAATGTCCAATTTGCACCAAACTTCACATGTTTGATAAGAGTTCTGTCCTGAACACACATCCATGCTCATATTCAGTTATAGTCATAACGCCACCTACTGGCAACAGAAACTGACATGGTTAACACAGTAATGCAGTACTAACCACATAATTATTGTGTACTAAGCATGCTAGAAACAGACTGAACATGCTAGCAACACTTAGCTGAGTCATGAAGCATGCTATTATCACCATTATACAAAACATTTTGTAACTGACTTTGACATACTCTTACTATATATACCTCCTTAAATGTACATTTCCCAACCATGCTCTGCCTTCCTAAAGCCACCGAGTGTTGATGGCACGGGTGCGAGGGCCCTTTCATCGCTGCTTGCAGCTTTAATTATTATTATTATTCTTCTTCTTCTTCTTCTCCGCATTTAATTGCATTTTTGAGGGCCTAAACATGCTCGAAAACTCACGAAACTTTGCACACGCGTCAGAACTGGCGAAAATTTACATCTGATATAGGTTTCAGAATTGGACGGGGCAAAATGGCTCGATAGCGCCACCTATAAAAGTTCAACGGAGTGCGCCTCCCGCAACGTTCCACGTACGTGCACGAAATTCGGTACATACATGTAATGACCTAATACCTACAAAAAAGTCTCTTGGAGCATAGCCCTAAACACAACAGGAAGTCAGCCATTTTGAACTTCCTCTCAGATTTTTGTGCAGTTTTTGCCATTTTCAGGCCTCGTACTTTAACGAACTCCTCCTACAGTTTTAATCTGATCATCTTCAAATTTGGTGAGTGTAATCTTAAGGCCTTTGCGACGTTAAATTGCGAAGATCTTGAGTTTTCGTCAAAGGGCGGGTCCTCGGCGGCCTGACAAATTTCGATGTTTCGCCATGAAACAGGAAGTTGCTGTAACTCAGGCATGGAATGTCCAATCTGCCCCAAACTTCACACTTTTGATAAGCGTTCTGTCCTGAACACATGACCATGCTCATATTCAGTTACAGTCATAGCGCCACCTGCTGGCAACAGGAAGTGACATGTTTAACACTGATATGGACTCCTAATAACATATAAAAAAGTGCCAGCAAGTGCTAAACATGCTAACAACATAATAGAAGCATGCTAAAACATGCTAGCAAACTCTTAGCTAAGTGCTAAAGCATGCTATTATTGCAATTAAATAGGAATTTGCTGTAACTCAGGCATGGAATGTCCAATCTGCCCCAAACTTCACACTTTTGATAAGCGTTCTGTCCTGAACACATCTACATGAGAAAATTCAGTTATAGTAATAGCGCCACCTACTGGTAACAGGAAGTGACATGTTTAACACTCTTGTGGTCTCCTAATAACATATAAAAAAGAGCCAACAAGTGCTAAACAGGTTAGCAACATACTAGAAACATGCTAGCAAACACTTAGCTAAGTGCTAAAGCATGCTATTACTGCAATTAAATAGGAATTTGCTGTAACTCAGGCATGTAATGTCCAATCTGCCCCAAACTTCACACATTTGATAAGAATCATGGCCTGAACACATGTCTATGCTCAAATTCAGTTATAGTAATAGCACCACCTACTGGCAACAGGAAGTGACATGTTTAACACTTTGATGCCGTTCTAGCAACATGTTAAAAATGCCATTGAGTTCTATACATGCTAGAAACATGTTAAAACATGCTAGCAGTACTTAGCTAAGTGCTAAACCATGCTAATTCAATGAAACAGGACTTTGTTGTTACTCAAGAAGGCAATGTACAATCTACCCCAAACTTCACACGTTTGATAAGAGTTATCTCTTGAACACATGTCCATGCTCATATTTAGTTATAGTCATAGCGCCACCTGCTGGCAACAGGAAGTGACGTTTAACACTGTTCTTGACTCCTAATAACATATAAAAAAATGCAAGTAGGTGCTAAACATCCTACCAACATACTAGAGACTTGCTAAAACATACTAGCAAACACTTAGCTAAGTGCTAAAGAATGATATTACTGCAATTAAATATGAATTTGCTGTAACTCAGGCAAGGAATGTCCAATCTGCCCCAAACTTCACACTTTTGATAAGCGTTCTGTCCTGAACACATGATCATGCTTACAGTCATAGCGCCACCTGCTGGCAGCAGGAAGTGACATGTTTAACACTGTTATGGACTCCTAATAACATATAAAAAAGTGCCAGCAAGTGCTAAACATGCTAACAACATACTAGAAACATGCTAAAACATGCTAGCAAACTCTTAGCTAAGTGCTAAAGCATGCTATTATTGCAATTAAATAGGAATTTGCTGTAATTCAGGCATGGAATGTCCAATCTGCCCCAAACTTCACACATTTGATAAGAATCATGGCCTGAACACATGTCTATGCTCAAATTCAGTTATAGTAATAGCGCCACCTACTGGCAACAGGAAGTGACATGTTTAACACTTTTATGCCGTTCTAGCAACATGTTAAAAATGCCATTGAGTTCTAAACATGCTAGAAACATGTTAAAACATGCTAACAATGCTTAGCTAAGTGCTAAAGAATGTTAATTCAATGAAACATGACTTTGTTGTTACTCAAGAAGGCAATGTCCAATTTGCACCAAACTTCACACGTTTGATAAGAGTTCTGTCCTGAACACACATCCATGCTCATATTCAGTTATAGCCATAACGCCACCTACTGGCAACAGAAACTGACATGGTTAACACCGTAATGCAGTACTAACCACATAATTATTGTGTACTAAGCATGCTAGAAACAGACTAAACATGCTAGCAACACTTAGCTGAGTCATGAAGCATGCTATTATCACCATTATACAAAACATTTTGTAACTGACTTTGACATACTCTTACTATATATACCTCCTTAAATGTACATTTCCCAACCATGCTCTGTCTTCCTAAAGCCACCGAGTGTTGATGGCACGGGTGCGAGGGCCCTTTCATCGCTGCTTGCAGCTTTAATTATTATTATTATTATTCTTCTCCGCATTTAATTGCATTTTTGATGGCCTAAACATGCTCGAAAACTCACAAAACTTTGCACACGCGTCAGAACTGGCGAAAATTTACATCTGATATAGGTTTCAGAATTGGACGGGGCAAAATGGCTCGATAGCGCCACCTATAAAAGTTCAACGGAGTGCGCCTCCCGCAACGTTCCACGTACGTGCACAAAATTCGGTACATACATGTAATGACCTAATACCTACAAAAAAGTCTCTTGGAGCATAGCCCTAAACACAACAGGAAGTCAGCCATTTTGAACTTCCTCTCAGATTTTTGTGCAGTTTTTGCCATTTTCAGGCCTCGTACTTTAACGAACTCCTCCTACAGTTTTAATCTGATCATCTTCAAATTTGGTGAGTGTAATCTTAAGGCCTTTGTGACGTTAAATTGCGAAGATCTTGAGTTTTCGTCGAAGGGCGGGTCCTCGGCGGCCTGACAAATTTCGATGTTTCGCCATGAAACAGGAAGTTGCTGTAACTCAGGCATGGAATGTCCAATCTGCCCCAAACTTCACACGTTTGATAAGCGTTCTGTCCTGAACACATGACCATGCTCATATTCAGTTATAGTCATAGCGCCACCTGCTGGCAACAGGAAGTGACATGTTTAACACTGTTATGGACTCCTAATAACATATAAAAAAGTGCCAGCAAGTGCTAAACATGCTAACAACATACTAGAAGCATGCTAAAACATGCTAGCAAACTCTTAGCTAAGTGCTAAAGCATGCTATTATTGCAATTAAATAGGAACTTGCTGTAACTCAGGCATGGAATGTCCAATCTGCCCCAAACTTCACACGTTTGATAAGAGTCATGGCCTGAACACATCTACATGAGAATATTCAGTTATAGTAATAGCGCCACCTGCTGTCAACAGGAAGTGACATGTTTAACACTGTTGTGGTCTCCTAATAACATATAAAAAAAGAGCCAGCAAGTGTTAAACAGGTTAGCAACATACTAGAAACATGCTAGCAAACACTTAGCTAAGTGCTAAAGCATGCTATTACTGCAATTAAATAGGAATTTGCTGTAACTCAGGCATGGAATGTCCAATCTACCCCAAACTTCACACGTTTGATAAGAATCATGGCCTGAACACATGTCTATGCTCAAATTCAGTTATAGTAATAGCGCCACCTACTGGCAACAGGAAGTGACATGTTTAACACGTTGATGCCGTTCTAGCAACATGTTAAAAATGCCATTGAGTTCTAAACATGCTAGAAACATATTAAAACATGCTAGCAATACTTAGCTAAGTGCTAAAGCATGCTAATTCAATGAAACAGGACTTTGTTGTTACTCAAGAAGGCAATGTACAATCTACCCCAAACTTCACACGTTTGATAAGAGTTATCTCTTGAACACATGTCCATGCTCATATTTAGTTATAGTCATAGCGCCACCTGCTGGCAACAGGAAGTGACGTTTAACACTGTTCATGACTCCTAATAACATATAAAAAAATGCCAGTAGGTGCTAAACATCCTACCAACATACTAGAGAAATGCTAAAACATACTAGCAAACACTTAACTAAGTGCTAAAGAATGATATTACTGCAATTAAATATGAATTTGCTGTAACTCAGGCATGGAATGTCCAATCTGCCCCAAACTTCACACTTTTGATAAGCGTTCTGTCCTGAACACATGACCATGCTTATATTCAGTTACAGTCATAGCGCCACCTGCTGGCAACAGGAAGTGACATGTTTAACACTGTAATGGACTCCTAATAACATATAAAAAAGTGCCAGCAAGTGTTAAACATGCTAACAACATACTAGAAACATGCTAAAACATGCTAGCAAACTCTTAGCTAAGTGCTAAAGCATGCTATTATTGCAATTAAATAGGAATTTGCTGTAACTCAGGCATGGAATGTCCAATCTGCCCCAAACTTCACACTTTTAATAAGAGTCATGGCCTGAACACATCTACATGAGAATGTTCAGTTATAGTAATAGCGCCACCTACTGGCAACAGGAAGTGACATGTTTAACACATTGATGCCGTTCTAGCAACATGTTAAAAATGCCATTGAGTTCTAAACATGCTAGAAACATGTTAAAACATGCTAACAATGCTTAGCTAAGTGCTAAAGAATGCTAATTCAATGAAACATGACTTTGTTGTTACTCAAGAAGGCAATGTCCAATTTGCACCAAACTTCACACGTTTGATAAGAGTTCTGTCCTGAACACACATCCATGCTCATATTCAGTTATAGTCATAACGCCACCTACTGGCAACAGAAACTGACATGGTTAACACAGTAATGCAGTACTAACCACATAATTATTGTGTACTAAGCATGCTAGAAACAGACTAAACATGCTAGCAACACTTAGCTGAGTCATGAAGCATGCTATTATCACCATTATACAAAACATTTTGTAACTTACTTTGACATACTCTTACTATATATACCTCCTTAAATGTACATTTCCCAACCATGCTCTGTCTTCCTAAAGCCATTGAGTGTTGATGGCACGGGTGCGAGGGCCCTTTCATCGCTGCTTGCAGCTTTAATTATTATTATTATTCTTCTCCGCATTGAATTGCATTTTTGAGGGCCTAAACATGCGCGAAAACTCACGAAACTTTGCACACGCGTCAGAACTGGCGAAAATTTACATCTGATATAGGTTTCAGAATTGGACGGGGCAAAACGGCTCGATAGCGCCACCTATAAAAGTTCAACGGAGTGCGCCTCCCGCAACGTTCCACGTACGTGCACGAAATTCGGTACATACATGTAATGACCTAATACCTACAAAAAAGTCTCTTGGAGCATAGCCCTAAACACAACAGGAAGTCAGCCATTTTGAACTTCCTCTCAGATTTTTGTGCAGTTTTTGCCATTTTCAGGCCTCGTACTTTAACGAACTCCTCCTACAGTTTTAATCTGATCATCTTCAAATTTGGTGAGTGTAATCTTAAGGCCTTTGCGACGTTAAATTGCGAAGATCTTGAGTTTTCGTCAAAGGGCGGGTCCTCGGCGGCCTGACAAATTTCGATGTTTCGCCATGAAACAGGAAGTTGCTGTAACTCAGGCATGGAATGTCCAATCTGCCCCAAACTTCACACTTTTGATAAGCGTTCTGTCCTGAACACATGACCATGCTCATATTCAGTTACAGTCATAGCGCCACCTGCTGGCAACAGGAAGTGACATGTTTAACACTGTTATGGACTCCTAATAACATATAAAAAAGTGCCAGCAAGTGCTAAACATGCTAACAACATAATAGAAGCATGCTAAAACATGCTAGCAAACTCTTAGCTAAGTGCTAAAGCATGCTATTATTGCAATTAAATAGGAATTTGCTGTAACTCAGGCATGGAATGTCCAATCTGCCCCAAACTTCACACTTTTGATAAGCGTTCTGTCCTGAACACATCTACATGAGAAAATTCAGGTATAGTAATAGCGCCACCTACTGGTAACAGGAAGTGTCATGTTTAACACGTTGATGCCATTCTAGCAACATGTTAAAAATGCCATTGACTTCTAAACATGCTAGAAACATGTTAAAACATGCTAGCAATACTTAGCTAAGTGCTAAAGCATGCTAATTCAATGAAACAGGATGTTGTTGTTACTCAAGAAGGCAATGTCCAATCTGCGCCAAACTTCACACATTTGATAAGAGTTATCTCTTGAACACATGTCCATGCTCATATTTAGTTATAGTCATAGCGCCACCTGCTGGCAACAGGAAGTGACGTTTAACACTGTTATGGACTCCTAATAACATATAAAAAAGTGCCAGCAAGTGTTAAACATGCTAACAACATACTAGAAACATGCTAAAACATGCTAGCAAACACTTAGCTAAGTGCTAAAGCATGCTATTGCTGCAATTAAATAGGAATTTGCTGTAACACAGGTATGGAATGTCCAATCTGCCTCAAACTTCACACGTTTGATAAGAGTCATGGCCTGAACACATCTACATGAGAATATTCAGTTATAGTAATAGCGCCACCTGCTGTCAACAGGAAGTGACATGTTTAACACTGTTGTGGTCTCCTAATAACATATAAAAAAGAGCCAGCAAGTGCTAAACAGGTTAGCAACATACTAGAAACATGCTAGCAAACACTTAGCTAAGTGCTAAAGCATGCTATCACTGCAATTAAATAGGAATTTGCTGTAACCCAGGCATGGAATGTCCAATCTGCCCCAAACTTCACACGTTTGATAAGAATCATGGCCTGAACACATGTCTATGCTCAAATTCAGTTATAGTAATAGCACCACCTACTGGCAACAGGAAGTGACATGTTTAACACGTTGATGCCGTTCTAGCAACATGTTAAAAATGCCATTGACTTCTAAACATGCTAGAAACATGTTAAAACATGCTAGCAATACTTAGCTAAGTGCTAAAGCATGCTAATTCAATGAAACAGGACTTTGTTGTTACTCAAGAAGGCAATGTACAATCTACCCCAAACTTCACACGTTTGATAAGAGTTATCTCTTGAACACATGTCCATGCTCATATTTAGTTATAGTCATAGCGCCACCTGCTGGCAACAGGAAGTGACGTTTAACACTGTTCTTGACTCCTAATAACATATAAAAAAAAGGCCAGTAGGTGCTAAACATCCTACCAACATACTAGAGACATGCTAAAACATACTAGCAAACACTTAGCTAAGTGCTAAAGAATTATATTACTGCAATTAAATATGAATTTGCTGTAACTCAGGCATGGAATGTCCAATCTGCCCCAAACTTCACACTTTTGATAAGCGTTCTGTCCTGAACACATGACCATGCTCATATTCAGTTACAATCATAGCGCCACCTGCTGGCAACAGGAAGTGACATGTTTAACACTGTTATGGACTCCTAATAACATATAAAAAAGTGCCAGCAAGTGCTAAACATGCTAACAACATACTAGAAGCATGCTAAAACATGCTAGCAAACTCTTAGCTAAGTGCTAAAGCATGCTATTATTGCAATTAAATAGGAATTTGCTGTAACTCAGGCATGGAATGTCCAATCTGCCCCAAACTTCACACTTTTGATAAGCGTTCTGTCCTGAACACATCTACATGAGAACATTCAGTTATAGTAATAGCGCCACCTACTGGTAACAGGAAGTGTCATGTTTAACACGTTGATGCCATTCTAGCAACATGTTAAAAATGCCATTGACTTCTAAACATGCTAGAAACATGTTAAAACATGCTAGCAATACTTAGCTAAGTGCTAAAGCATGCTAATTCAATGAAACAGGATGTTGTTGTTACTCAAGAAGGCAATGTCCAATCTGCGCCAAACTTCACACTTTTAATAAACGTTCTGTCCTGAACACATGACCATGCTCATATTCAGTTACAGTCATAGTGCCACCTGCTGGCAACAGGAAGTGACATGTTAAACACTGTTGTGGACATAAAAACATATAAAAAAGTGCCAGCAAGTGCTAAACATGCTAACAACATACTAGAAAAATGCTAAAACATGCTAGCAAACACTTAGCTAAGTGCTAAAGCATGCTATTGCTGCAATTAAATAGGAATTTGCTGTAACACAGGCATGGAATGTCCAATCTGCCTCAAACTTCACACGTTTGATAAGAGTCATGGCCTGAACACATCTACATGAGAATATTCAGTTATAGTAATAGCGCCACCTGCTGTCAACAGGAAGTGACATGTTTAACACTGTTGTGGTCTCCTAATAACATATAAAAAAGAGCCAGCAAGTGGTAAACAGGTTAGCAACATACTAGAAACATGCTAGCAAACACTTAGCTAAGTGCTAAAGCATGCTATCACTGCAATTAAATAGGAATTTGCTGTAACCCAGGCATGGAATGTCCAATCTGCCCCAAACTTCACACGTTTGATAAGAATCATGGCCTGAACACATGTCTATGCTCAAATTCAGTTATAGTAATAGCGCCACCTACTGGCAACAGGAAGTGACATGTTTAACACGTTGATGCCGTTCTAGCAACATGTTAAAAATGCCATTGAGTTCTAAACATGTTAGAAACATATTAAAACATGCTAGCAATACTTAGCTAAGTGCTAAAGCATGCTAATTCAATGAAACAGGACTTTGTTGTTACTCAAGAAGGCAATGTACAATCTACCCCAAACTTCACACGTTTGATAAGAGTTATCTCTTGAACACATGTCCATGCTCATATTTAGTTATAGTCATAGCGCCACCTGCTGGCAACAGGAAGTGATGTTTAACACTGTTCTTGACTCCTAATAACATATAAAAAAAATGCCAGTAGGTGCTAAACATCCTACCAACATTCTAGAGACATGCTAAAACATACTAGCAAACACTTAGCTAAGTGCTAAAGAATGATATTACTGCAATTAAATATGAATTTGCTGTAACTCAGGCATGGAATGTCCAATCTGCCCCAAACTTCACACTTTTGATAAGCGTTCTGTCCTGAACACATGACCATGCTTATATTCAGTTACAGACATAGCGCCACCTGCTGGCAACAGGAAGTGACATGTTTAACACTGTTATGGACTCCTAATAACATATAAAAAAGTGCCAGCAAGTGTTAAACATGCTAACAACATATTATAAACATGCTAAAACATGCTAGCAAACTCTTAGCTAAGTGCTAAAGCATGCTATTATTGCAATTAAATAGGAATTTGCTGTAACTCTGGCATGGAATGTCCAATCTGCCCCAAACTTCACACTTTTGATAAGAGTCATGGCCTGAATACATCTACATGAGAATGTTCATTTATAGTAATAGCGCCACCTACTGGCAACAGGAAGTGACATGTTTAACACGTTGATGCCGTTCTAGCAACATGTTAAAAATGCCATTGAGTTCTAAACATGCTAGAAACATGTTAAAACATGCTAACAATGCTTAGCTAAGTGCTAAAGAATGCTAATTCAATGAAACATGACTTTTTTGTTACTCAAGAAGGCAATTTCCAATTTGCACCAAACTTCACACGTTTGATAAGAGTTCTGTCCTGAACACACATCCATGCTCATATTCAGCAATAGTCATAACGCCACCTACTGGCAACAGAAACTGACATGGTTAACACAGTAATACAGTACTAACCACATAATTATTGTGTACTAAGCATGCTAGAAACAGACTAAACATGCTAGCAACACTTAGCTGAGTCATGAAGCATGCTATTATCACCATTATACAAAACATTTTGTTACTAACTTTGACATACTCTTACTATATATACCTCCTTAAATGTACATTTCCCAACCATGCTCTGTCTTCCTAAAGCCACCGAGTGTTGATGGCACGGGTGCGAGGGCCCTTTCATCGCTGCTTGCAGCTTTAATTAGGGCCCAAGCCCTGAAAGGGCGAAGGCCCTATTGTTTTCGGTAGGATTATTGTTTATTATTATTATTATTATTATTTTTTTCTACTTCTCGGGCACTTTTGGGGCCCTTAACATGCTCAAAAACTCTTGAAATTTTGCACACACGTCAGAACCTGCGGCCATCAGGGCCGGACTGAAGCTGGTACCCGGGCGTGGCACGGGGGCTCGACAGCGCCCCCTGGAATTATGTCGGAAAAATTGGTCCATAAATCAAACACGCTTGCATGTAATAATATGAAACTCAGTACACATATAGATCTCATCGGGCCGAACAACTTTCGTGCTCTAAGTTTTACACCAGCCCAACAGGAAGTCGGTTATTATACGTTGTTTGGAAAATGCATACAATGGAATGTGAAATACTCCTCCTAGGGAATTCATCCGATCGCCACCAAACTAGGTGTGAATGAAGTCAAGACATTGAGGATGCTAAATTGCGAACGGATTTTTGATATCTCGAACGGTTTGGCCGTGGCGAGGAAACGAATTTATGGCGAATAATGGGACACAGGAAGTGTGTTATAACTTCTGCATACATTAACTGATCTTGATGAAACTTCAGCAGTGTGTTCGTTGTAAGAGGCCGAACACAAGGATGTGACTATTGTGAGTCAAAGTTATAGCGCCACCAACTGGCAGCAGGAAGTGTGTCACTTTCAAAATGCTTTGAAATCACTCTCTTATTTTTACCCGATTTGCTTCAAACTTTATGTGTATAATGTAGACACACGGCAGATAAAGACCTGTGAAAGGATTATTGATATCTTAGATACTGTTGCCATGGCAACGCATCAAACTTTATTATTCTTTTTTGATGCTTTTGAGACTCTTAACATACTTGAAATTGCATGAAACTCAACAGACACATCACACTTATTAGCCAGTAGACATGTGCAAAGTTTCAAAAACGGGCGTGGTGGAATGGCTCAGTAGCGCCACCTTTAGTCAAAAATGGGGCCTTAGTTTTTCCTAGAATCACAAAAATCGGTATGTATATTGTTCTCATCGAGCCGGACAACTTTCTAATTTACACTTAATAGCTCAAAGCAACAGAAAGTCAGATATTTTGGTTTGAATGTGATTTTTTGGAGAATTTTCTCTCTCTCTCTCTGTCTCTGAGTGTGTGAGGGGTGGGGGTGATTTGTCAGTTGAGTGAGATTTACTTTTTCATTTGTTTTTCAAGGTTTCTGGGGCTTTTGGGTCCCTAAACGTGCTCGAAAACTCTTGAAACTTTGCACACAGGTCAGAACCCGCGGCCATCAGGGCGGGGCTGAATCTGGTAGCCGGGCGTGGCAGGGGGGCTCGACAGCGCCCCCTTGAACGGGGTTCTAAAACTTGGTCCATATATCAAACAAACTTGCATGAATTAATTTGAAACTCGGTACACATATAGATCTCATCGGGCCGAACAACTTTCGTGCTCTAAGTTTTACGCCAGCCCAACAGGAAGTCGGCTATTATGGGTTGTTTGGAAACGCTTGCTGTGGAATTTAATGTACTCCTCCTAGGAAATACATCGATTCGCCTCCAAACTCGGTCAGCGTGAAGTCAAGGCATTGAGGATGCTAAATTGCGGACGGATCTTTGATATCTTGAACGGTTTGGCCGTGGCGAGGAAATGAATTTATGGCGAGAAAAGAGAGACACGAAGTGTTTTAACTTCTGCATACATTAACTGATCTTGATGAAACTTCAGCAGTGTGTTTGTGATAAGAGGCCGATCAGATGGATGTAACTATTGTGAGTCAAAGTTATAGCGCCACCAACTGGCAGCAGGAAGTGTGTCACTTTCAACATGCTTTTGACAAAAGTGGGGGGGTTAGTTTTAACTACAGTAAAGAAAAAATAGTTTGTATATTGTTCTCATCAAGCTGGACAACTTTCTAATTTACATTCAATAGCTCTGGCCATCAGGAAGTCAGATATTTTGGTCTGAATGTGATTTTTTTTTGCTAAATCAGCCTCTGAATTTTTAGCCACTCCTCTTAAACTATTTATTTTATTCGTACCAAACTTTTTCAACATGATGAAACTACATTAAATATGCTAAATTGTGAATGGATAATAAATATCTTAAACGGTTTTGCTATGGCGAGGGATTAAATAATGTCCAAAAAGGAAACACTAAAAATCTTCTAAAAATGTAATTATATACCATTTATTTCTATATAAAAGAATACAAATATCACAACTAAACCCATTTTATTCTGTTTTTGCAATTCAAGAAGAATGAAAAAGTTAAAACAGGCTATTTAGTGCTATTTGGTTCAACAAAAAAGCAAACATATAGGGCTATACTGCCCTCTTGTGTCCAAAAGGACATCAAAATAGTATATAAAACTTTTAACCAGGTAGGCCAATATTGTATTTAAATATACATTTATTAGGTATGTGTCTGAGGATATTTTCCCACCGGTTAATCGACGTGTGACACGAGTGGGTGCTTTTAAATCGCTAATATAATAGTGAAAGAAAAATAATGATAATGTTGCACACACAAATCACACACATGTGGGAAAGAATAAACAACACTAAACCGCCATTAGGTGTCGCCAGGCATCCATCTTAATAAGCGAGTCATTGATTCATTCGTTCAAACGATTCGTTCGAATGAGTCGATCATGATTAAGACAGATGTTTATGGATTGATCATTCAATCTTTGAGTCAACCGATTCGTTAAAAATGCTGAATCGTTCAGTTATGAGAAAACACGTGATAAGTGATGGTTCTGCCGTGATCTTTGTTTAACTATTTTCGCTGCTGAAACAGAACAAAAACAGTCAACATTGCATCTAAAATGTAAGTGACTTAATTGTAACTGTTTATTTGTATGAAATCTAGGGGTGGGAGAAAAAAATTATTCTTAGATGCATCGCGATGCGGACGTGGACGATTCTGAATCGATTCACAAATGTCAAAAAATCGATTCTCTAAAAAAATATTTTTCTAATAACGTAATATTGACGGAAGGCAAAAGGCGGAACTCTAAGCGGACGTGCGTGCAGTCTGTGGCGCGCACATAACAGAGAAGTTTCTTCTGCTCACCAAGGCTGCATATATTTGATTAAAAATACAAACAAAAACAGTAATATTGTAAAATATTATTCCAATTTAAAACAGCTGCTTTCTATTTTAATATATTTTAAACTGTTATTTATTCCTGTGATCAAAGCTGAGTTTTCAGCATCATTACTCCAGTCGTCACTGTCACATGATCCTTCAGAAATTATTCTAATATGATGATTGATACTCAAGAAACATTCATTATTATTTTAAATGTCGAAAACAGTTGTGTACAGTCTTTGATGAATAGAAAGTTCAAAAGAACAGCATTTATCTGAAATCTAAAGCTTTTGTAACGTTAAACACTACCGCTCAAAAGTTTTGGGTTAGTAATAATTAAAATTTTATTTTTGGGGTAAATAAATAAAATAAATCAGTACTTTTATTTATGAAGGATGAGTTAAACTGATCAACAGTTACAGTAAAGACATTTATAATGTTAAAAATATATATATTTGAAATATATGCTGTTCTTTTGAACTAACATTCATCAAAGCATTTTGAAAAAAAAAATCTGTACACAACTGTTTTCAACATTGAAAATAATAATGAATATTTATTGAGCATCAATCATCATATTAGTATGATTTCTGAAGGATCATGTGACACTGAAGACTGGAGTAATGATGCTGAAAACTCAACTTTGATCACAGAAATGAATTACTATGTAAAATATTTAAAAATTGAAAACAGCTGTTTTAAATTGGAATAATATTTCACAATATTACTGTTTTTGTTTGTATTTTTAATCAATAAATGCAGCCTTGGTGAGCAGAAGAGACTTCTCCTAAAAACATTAAAAATCTTACTGACCCCAAACTTTTGAACAATAATTTATATATATATATATATATATATATATATATATATATATATGTATGTGTGTGTATATATATATATATATATATATATATATATATATATATATATATATATATATATATATAAATATAGCTGCGAGCAGCGATGGAGGGCCCAAGCCGGCGGTACCGCCACCCCGGTGCCTTTAGGTAACTAAAGGCACCGGGGTTGCGGTGCCACCGGCTTGGGCCCGTAATCGCTGCTCGCAGCTATATTTATTATTATTATTATTATTATTATTTTTCTGTCAACCTTTCGGGCACTTTTGAGACCCTTAACGTGCTCGAAAACTCTTGAAACTTTGCACACGGGTCAGAACCCGTGGCCATCAGGGCTGGGCTGAAGCTGGTACCCGGGCGTGGCAGGGTGGCTCGACAGCGCCCCCTTGAACGGGGTCCGAAAACTTGGTCCATAAATCAGACACGCTTGCATGTAATAATATGAAACTCGGTACACATATAGATCTCATCGGGCCGAACAACTTTCGTACTTTTACTTTTTACGCCAGCCCAACAGGAAGTCGGCTATTATGGGTTGTTTTGAAACGCATGCTGTGGAATTTAATGTACTCCTCCTAGAGAATTCATCCAATCGCCTCCAAACTCGGTCAGCATGAAGTCAAGACATTGAGGATGCTAAATTGCGGACGGATTTTTGATATCTCGAACGGTTTGGCCGTGGCAAGGAAACGAATTTATGGCGAATAAGGGACACAGGAAGTGTGTTATAACTTCAGCATACATTATCTGATCTTGATGAAACTTCAGCAGTGTGTTCGTTTTCAGAGGCCGAACACAAGGATGTGATTATTTTGAGTCAAAGTTATAGCGCCACCAACTGGCAGCAGGAAGTGTGTCACTTTCAAAATGCTTTGAAATCACTCTCTTATTTTTACCTGATTTGCTTCAAACTTTATGTGTATGATGTAGACACACGGCAGATGTAGACCTGTGAAAGGATTATTGATATCTTAGATACTGTTGCCATGGCAACGCATCAAACTTTAATATTTTTTTTGATGCTTTTGAGACTCTTAACATACTTGAAATTGCATGAAACTCGACAGACACATCACACTTATTATCCAGTAGACATGGGCAAAGTTTCAGAAACGGGCGTGGTGAGGGGCTCAGTAGCGCCACCTTTAGTCAAAAATGGGGGCTTAGTTTTACCTAGAATCACAAAACTTGGTATGTATATTGTTCTTATCGAGCCGGACAACTTTCTAATTTACACTTATTAGCTCAAAGCAACAGAAAGTCAGATATTTTGGTTTGAATGTGATTTTTTGGAGAAATTTCTCTCTCTCTCTGTCTGAGTGTGTGAGGGGTGGGGGTGATTTGTCAGTTGAGTGAGATTTACTTTTTCATTTGTTTTTCAAGGTTTCTGGGGCTTTTGGGTCCCTAAACGTGCTCGAAAACTCTTGAAACTTTGCACACAGGTCAGAACCCGCGGCCATCAGGGCGGGGCTGAATCTGGTAGCCGGGCGTGGCAGGGGGGCTCAACAGCGCCCCCTTGAACGGGGTTCTAAAACTTGGTCCATATATCAAACACGCTTGCATGAATTAATTTGAAACTCGGTACACATATAGATCTCATCGGGCCGAACAACTTTCGTGCTCTAAGTTTTACGCCAGCCCAACAGGAAGTCGGCTATTTAGGGTTGTTTGGAAACGCTTGCTGTGGAATTTAATGTACTCCTCCTAGGAAATACATCGATTCGCCTCCAAACTCGGTCAGCGTGAAGTCAAGACATTGATGATGCTAAATTGCGGACGGATTTTTGATATCTCGAACGGTTTGGCTGTGGCGAGGAAACGAATTAATGGCGAGAAAAGAGAAAAACGAAGTGTTATAACTAATGCATACATTAACTGATCTTGATGAAACTTCAGCAGTTTGTTCATGGTAAGAGGCCGATCAGATGGATGTAACTATTGTGTGTCAAAGTTATAGCGCCACCAACTGGCAGCAGGAAATGTGTCACTTTCAAAATGCTTTTGACAAAAGTTGGGGGGGTTGTTTTACCTACAGTAGCACAACTCAGTACGTATGTTGATCTCATCGACCCGGACAACTTTCTAATTTAAAGTCATTAGCTCCGACCATCAGGAAGTCAGATATTTTGGTTTGAATGTGGATTTTTTGCAAAATCAGCCTCCAAAAGGCACTAAAAGCCTCAAATCTTCTAAAAATGTAATTTTATACCATTTATTTCTATATAAAAGTATACAAATATCACAACTAAACCCATTTTATTCTGTTTTTAAAAAGAATTTTATTCTAATTTTATTCTAAATTTTAAAACAGTAAAGTAAAAAAAAAATTCAAGTCATACATAGGGCTATACTGCCCTCTTGTGTCCAAAAGGACATCAAAATAATATATAAAACTTTTTACCAGCTAGGCCAATAATGTATTTAAATATACATTTATTAGGTATGTGTCTGAGGATATTTTCCCACCGGTTAATCGACGTGTGTGACACGAGCGGGTGCTTTTGTATCGCTAATATAAAAGTGAAAGAAAAATACGGACGTCCGCACGGACATTTATAATGGTGCACACACAAATCACACACACGTTGGAAAGAATTATGCTTTTAAACAACACTAAACCGCCATTAGATGTCGCCAAGTGACCGTCTTAATGAGCGAGTCATTGATTCATTCGTTCAAATGATTCGTAATCCATAACATACAGATCCATAAACATGGATCCATAAACATCCAATCCATAAACATAAACAGATGTTTATGGATTGATCATTCAATCTTTGAGTCAACCAATTCGTTCAAAATGCTGAATCATTCAGTTATGAGAAAACACGTTCCTGTGAGATGCGTTCTTCTGTGATCTTTGTTTAACTATTTCCGCTGCTGAAACAGAACAAAAACAGTCAATATTGCATCTAAAATGTAAATGACTTCATTTTAACTGTTAATAACCTGTTGTATGAAATCAATGTCACAGTTTCAATAGTGATTGTATTCAGGAAAAGTTAGGTACGGAGAGCGAGCGATTTCAACGAAATCAGAACTAAACCCATTTTATTCTTTTATTATTATTATTATTCAATTTAAGAATTATGTTTGAGTTTAAAAAAAGCCAGAATGTTTTAGTCCAAAAAATAAATAAATCATGCCATGGATTGCTTGAAATTAATTTTTTTTATTATATTTATTTTTTCGTTTTGGCTTTGTTTATAGTTTATTTTTTATTCTTGTTCCGTTCTGAATATCATTACATTTAAAGGATTTGTTGTGGAATATTTTGAGTGTATCATAAAATCAGAATAATTATCTCGATTTAGTGATCCCCTACTTATTATTTTATTTTATTTTTTTCTTTGTTCTAATTAGGTCAGGCAAGTAAAATTATCTGTGTCTTGTCCCTTAAATTTATTTATATATATATATATGTATGTATGTGTGTGTGTGTGTATATATATATATATACAGTGTTTCCTCTATGTTGATTAGTTAATGGCGGCCCGCCACGGCAAAATTTTTGCCGCCACGGTAACGTTAGGGCTCTACAGTGCGACCATTTCACTCGCATTTGCGCCTAAATATGTCTGTGTGCGATCATGAAAAGATATTTAGGCGCACTTGTGCGACTGACCCGATCGAAGATTTTTTTTTTTGGCAGCCGCCAAAGCGTTTTTTTCGTCCCGCCAAAGTCTTATTTGACCGGTGTGTAATGTAGATAAACTGCTGCGCTTGTGACAGCTGGGCGCATGTTTAAAAGAACGAGAGAGCGAGAGCGCGCGCCCTCTGGTCGCGTGTGCGCGAGCACTCTCTTTGCGAAGCAAGGTTCCACGTTTTAATGAATGGTTAAACGACTGATCTTTCCAACACTGAACTCACGAGACGTCTGAATCGGTGTATAACAGATCGGTAACACTTTACAATAAGGTTCCATTTATTAAACTCTAGTTATAACTACATTAGTTAACATTAACTTTTAATAAACTGCACTTCTACAGAATGTATTAATTTTTGCTAATGTTCATTTCAACATTTAATAGCCTACATTATTGAAATCAAAAGTTGTATTTGTTAACATTTAGTTAATGCACTGTGAACTAACATGAACAAACAATAAACAGCTGTATTTTTATTAAGATTAATAAAGATGAATACGTTCAGTAACATGTATTGCTCATGGTTCATGTTAGTAATAAACTAATGTTAAATCAAACCATATTGTAAAGTGTTTAAAAAAAATAATTTACAGAACAAATAAGAACGTAAGGTGTGCTTACCCCCTTTAGTACAGCCTATATGGTTAGCTAGATTTAGCCTTAATAAACTACAGCATTTACAACTGAATGGTAGCCTATTCAATTGTAGATGGTAGAAAATAAGACTATTAGTTAAAATAAACTTTTTAATGCTACTTTTTCTCCCTGCTTTTTTATATTGATATGATTATATACCAAAATAATCTATTAAAGAAGGATTCTATCTTACAAAGCTATGAAATCCATAGGTAAAATCACAGCTTTTTTTTTTTTTTTTTAAGTGTTGGCCACCGAAGACCATTTTTGACCCAGGTAAAACCCTGCAGGGCCAACAATGTTTGTGTGCGGACATTCACACTTCAAGCAAGAATCGCTAGTGAGGCACGAAATGTATGAATTTAGTTTTTTTTTTTTTTTTTTTTATGCAATTTATTTATGACAGCCAGTGTAATTGTTTTTCTAAAACTGAAAATATTTAATGTTCATAAGGTAAACTTTTGTCACACAATGTGGCCCAGTAATATTGTGTCGTTAAAGGAAAAAAAAAAATTTGGACTGTGCTCCTAAATTTTTTTAATTAGGAGCACAAGTGCTCCTAATAAAACAAGTTACCATAAAGCCCGGGCTGTACGAAAGCCGTCTATCAGCAGTGATTGTTAAAGTGCATGTCGGAGAATCCCGCGGATAATCGCGCGGTTGTTCGGACAGACCTGCCCCCACTGCTAAAAAAAATCCTAAAGGAAACACTGATATATATATATATATATATATATATATATATATATATATATATATATATAAATATAGCTGCGAGCAGCGATGGAGGGCCAAAGCCGCCGGCACCGCCACCCTGGCACCAGGATTGCGGTGCCACCGGCTTGGGCCCGTAATCGCTGCTCGCAGCTATATTTTTTTTTCTTTTTCTTTTTCTTTTTCTTCATTATTTTTTTTTTTGCCTTTTTGCCACTTTTGGGGTCCTTAACATGCTCAAAAACTCTTGAAACTTTGCACACAGGTCAGAACCCGCGGCCATCAGGGCCGGACTGAAGCTGGTACCCGGGCGTGGCAGGGGGGCTCGACAGCGCCCCCTGGAATGGGGTCCGAAATCTTGGTCCATATATCAAACATGCTTGCATGTAATAATATGAAACTCAGTACACATATAGATCTCATCGGGCCGCACAACTTTCGTGCTCTAAGTTTTACAAAAGCCCAACAGGAAGTCGGTTATTATACGTTGTTTGGAAAACGCATACAATGGAATGTGAAATACTCCTCCTAGGGAATTCATCCGATCGCCGCCAAACTCGGTGTGAATGAAGTCAAGACATTGAGGATGAATTCTTGCGAACAGATTTTTGATATCTCGAACGGTTTGGCCGTGGCGAGGAAACGAATTTATGGCGAATAATGGGACACAGGAAGTGTTTTATAACTTCTGCATACATTATCTGATCTTGCTGAAACTTCAGCAGTGTATTCGTTGTAAGAGGCCGATCACATGGATGTGACCTTTGTGAGTCAAAGTTATAGCGCCACCAACTGGCAACAGGAAGTGTGTCACTTTCAAAATGCTTTGAAATCACTTTCTTATTTTTACCCGATTTGCTTCAAACTTTATGTGTATAATGTAGACACACGGCAGATGTAGACCTGTGAAAGGATTATTGATATCTTAGATACTGTTGCCGTGGCAACGCATCAAATTTTAATATTCTTTTCGGATGTGTTTGAGACTCTTAGCATGCTTGAAATTGGATGAAACTCAACAGACACATAACACTTATTAGCCAGTAGACATGTGAAAAGTTTCAGAAACGGGCGTGGCAGGGGGGCTCAACAGCGCCCTCTTGAACAGGGTCTGAAAACTTGGTCCATATATCAAACACGCTTGCATGAATTAATATGAAACTCGGTACACATATAGATTTCATGGGGCCGAACAACTTTCCCTCTGTCAAGTTTCACGCCAGCCCAACAGGAAGTCAGCTATATTTATTATATAAATATAGCTGCGAGCAGCGATGGAGGGCCCAAGCCGGTGACACCGCCACCCCGGTGCCTTTAGTGTAACTAAAGGCACCAGGTTGGCGGTGCCACTGGCTTGGGCCCGCAATCGCTGCTCGCAGCTATATTTAGGGCCCGAGCACCGATGGTGAGAGGACCCTATTGTTTTTGCTCCGTTTATTATTATTCTTCTTCTCCAAAGTGAATCGCTTTTTAGAGGGCCTAAACATGCTCGAAAACTCATGAAACTTTGCACACGCTTCAGAAGTGGTGAAAATTTACGTGTGATATGGTTTTCAGAATTGGGGGGGGCAAATTCGGTAAATTATTGCCCCCACATTTTGCCCCGGCTCCTGGTTTCACGTACAGGTATGAAATTTGGCACATACATGTAATGACCCAATACCTACAGAAAAGTCTCTTGGAGCATAGCCCTAAACACAACAGGAAGTGAGCTATTTTGAACTTCCTCCTGGATTTTGGGCATTTTTCGTAATTTCCTGATGTTGTACTTTAACGAACTCCTCCTACAGATTTGATCTGATACTCTTCAAATTTGGTGAGTGTAATCTTAAGGCCTTTGTGACGTTAAATTGCGAAGATCTAGAGTTTTCGTCGAAGGGTGTGCCCTCGGCGGCCTGACAAACTTCTATCTATAAATTACAGGAACGTCTGTCTGTCTGTCTGTCTGTGTGTGTGTGTGTCTGTTCCTCGCATATCTCTCGAACCGTTTGTCCGATTGATTTCAAACTCGACAGGTGTCTTGCCACGGGCACGAGTAAGTGCAGTGCCAAGTTTGACATTGTTTGGATGAGAAATGCAAAAGATATCGTTAAATATATCATTTTTAGAAGGTTGTGGTTTAAAAATAAACATTCTGACATTAGAGAGTTGTATCGGTCAAAGAAGCCCCAAGAAGGCTGTGGTTTAAAAATAAACATTCTGACATAAACACTCAGTCAGCTACACTGTTTACTTCTGAATATTATAGTTTGGTTCCCGAACGTGATAAATCCATCTATCTATAAATTACAGAAACGTCCGTCTGTCTGTCTGTGTGTTATTCGCATATCTCTCGAATGTGAGATAACCACTAAATGTGTGAAAACCACTATTTTCTGTTTCAAACTTTCACATAGCATCTTTAGGTTATAACAACATTGAAAATCAAAATCTGGATTTGAATTTTTTAAGATTTATTATAAAAACGGATTATTTTTTCCCAAAAATGCAATAAATTCATGACTTTTTTTTTTTTTTTAAATGCTATTAATCCATTGAATCAATATAAAGTTATTTTTGATCATATTGCCATCGCAAGAAATATCTCCTGAACTTTTTTGACGGCGATCAGCTCACAAAAACTGATTTTGCACGGGCACTTTGCACTGCTCCCTGAATCGAGGTGCTTATTCATTTGTGGATGTAAACTGAATCTGTAAGTCAGCTATGCTGTTAGTGTTTACTTCTGAATATTATATATATTAGGATCCAAAGAAATCACTGGTCACAGGGCCCGAGTACCGATGGTGAGAGGACCCTATTGTTTTTGCTCCCTATTGCAAAATTTTTGACCCCTATTGTTTGTGGGTGGGGCAAAATGGCTTACTTATTGCCCCTACATTTTGCCCCGGCTCGACGTTTCACGTACAGGTATGAAATTTGGTACACACATGTAAAGACCCAATACCTACAAAAAAGTCTCTTGGAGCATAGCCCTAAACACAACAGGAAGTCAGTTATTTTGAACTTCCTGTCAGATTTTGGGCAGTTTTTGCCATTTCCTGATGTTGTACTTTAACAAACTCCTACAGTTTTGATCTGATCCTCTTCAAATTTGGTGAGTGTAATCTTAAGGCCTTTCCTAAAGGTGCCGGGTGGCGGTGGCAGGGGTGCGAGGGCCCTTTTCATCGCTGCTTGCAGCTTTAATTAGGGCCCAAGCCCTGAAAGGGCGAAGGCCCTATTGTTTCCGTAAGGATTATTTTTTTTTTTTTTCTTCATTATTTTTTTTTTTGCCTTTTTGACACTTTTGGGGCCCTTAACATGCTCAAAAACTCTTGAAATTTTGCACACACGTCAGAACCCGCGGCCATCAGGGCCGGGCTGAAGCTGGTACCGGGGCGTGGCAGGGGGGCTCGACGGCGCCCCCCTGGAATGGGGTCCGAAAACTTGGTCCATAAATCAAACACGCTTGCATGTAATAATATGAAACTCAGTACACATATAGATCTCATCGGGCCGAACAACTTTCGTGCTCTAAGTTTTACAAAAGCCCAACAGGAAGTCGGTTATTATACGTTGTTTGGAAAACGCATACAATGGAATGTGAAATACTCCTCCTAGGGATTTCATCCGATCGCCACCAAACTCGGTGAGAATAAAGTCAAGACATTGAGGATGAATTCTTGCGAACAGATTTTTGATATCTCGAACGGTTTGGCCGTGGCGAGGAAACTAATTTATGGTGAATAATGGGACACAGGAAGTGTGTTATAACTTCTGCATACATTGACTGATCTTGATGAAACTTCAGCAGTGTATTCGTTGTAAGAGGCCGATCACATGGATGTGACTATTGTGAGTCAAAGTTACAGCGCCACCAACTGGCAGCAGGAAGTGTGTCACTTTCAAAATGCTTTGAAGTCACCCTCTTACTTTTACCCGATTTGCTTCAAACTTTATGTGTATAATGTAAACACACGGCAGATGTAGACCTGTGAAAGGATTATTGATATCTTAGATACTGTTGCCGTGGCAACGCATCAAATTTTAATATTCTTTTCGGATGCGTTTGAGACTCCTAGCATGCTTGAAATTGGATGAAACTCGACAGACACATAACACTTATTAGCCAGTAGACATGTGAAAAGTTTCAGAAACGGGCGTGGCAGGGGGGCTCAACAGCGCCCTCTTGAACAGGGTCTGAAAACTTGGTCCATATATCAAACACGCTTGCATGAATTAATATGAAACTCGGTACACATATAGATTTCATCGGGCTGAACAACTTTCCCTCTGTCAAGTTTCACGCCAGCCCAACAGGAAGTCGGCTATTATGGGTTGTTTGGAAAACGCTTGCTGTGGAATGTGATGTACTCCTCCTAGAGAATTCATTCAATCACCTCCAAACTCAGTCAGCATGAAGTCAAGACATTGAGGATGCTAAATTGCGGACGGATTTTTGATATCTCGAACGGTTTGGCCGTGGCGAGGAAACAAATTTATGGCGAGAAAAGAGAGGAGACGAAGTGTTATAACTTCTGCATACATTAACTGATCTTGATGAAACTTTAGCAGTGTGTTCGTGGTAAGAGGCAGATCAGATGGATGTAACTATCGTGAGTCAAAGTTATAGCGCCACCAACTGGCAGCAGGAAGTGTGTCACTTTCAACATGCGTTTGACAAAAGTGGGTGGGTTAGTTTTACCAACAGTTACAAAAATCAGTATATATATTGGTCTCACCGAGCCGGACAACTTTCTAATTTACAGTTATTAGCTCAGAGCAAAAGGAAGTCAGATATTTTGGTTTGAATGTGGATTTTTTGGATATTTCAGACTCTGAGTTTTTAGCTACTCTTCCTAACTGGTTTATTTTATTCACACCAAACTTTTTCAAAATGATAAAGATACATTAAAGATGCTAAATTGTGAACGGATATTAAACATCTCAAACGGTTTTGCTATAGTGAGGGACTAAAGTAAAGTAACACTTAAAGCCTCATCTTCTAAAAATGTAATTAAACACCATTTATTTCTATATAAAAGTATAAAAATATCACAACTAAACCCATTTTATTCTTTTTTTTCAATTTAATAAATATTTATAAGTTTAAAAATAGTAATTGTACTATTTAGTCCCATAAAAGTCAAGTCATACATAGGGCTATACTGCCCTCTTGTGTTCAAAATCAGGTAGGCCTATTGTATCTACTTAAAAATATACTAGGTATGTGACGGTGAGAATATTTTACCACCGGTTAATCGACGTGTGACACCGCTGGGGGCTTTTGAATCGCCAACTTAAAAACGAAAGTGAAATATGTTCGTCCACACTGACATTGATAGTGGTTGAGCGAGCGTTTCAAATTAATTCCTATGGAAGTAGGAATTAACTGAAAAACGTTCACTCTGTTCTGCTCGTTCCTCGCCGTGGATGCGCACCGTTATGAATGCCCGTGCAGCCATGAGCATTTTAGTTTAATGCTCATTTTAGTATAATGCTCAATACGAGTCCCCATGAGTCTGTGTGCATTCAGGTTAAAGTCCCCACCGGGACAGAAAAACATGAACACACACACACACACACACGCACACACACACTAGCATTGCAATCTTGACATTGCAGCCTGTTCATTATAGACTTAATAAAATATAATAATAAAATGGTCAACCTAACATATAAAGATTACACTGCTCTAAATAGTCAGTAGTACAATTCGTACAATCACAGTAAGCACCACTCCACTGTGAATTTTCCAAGGACATTTTTGCGCATGTGAAGAGGATCATTTTTCCCTTCGATATTGGAACGTGAGTGAAGTACAAAGCATATAATAAACAATAGTTTAGCATCCAAAAAAAGGTAACTATATATATATATATATATATATATTTTTTTTTTTTTTTTTTTTTTTTTTTTTTTTTTAAGTGACAAGACAAAGAATATTACTTGTATATATATATATATATATAGCTGCGAGCAGCGATGGAGGGCCCAAGCCGGTGACACCGCCACCCCGGTGCCTTTAGTGTAACTAAAGGCACCAGGTTGGCGGTGCCACCGGCTTGGGCCCGCAATCGCTGCTCGCAGCTATATTTATTATTATTCTTCTTCTTCTCCGCATTTAATTGCATTTTTGAGGGCCTAAACATGCTCGAAAACTCACGAAACTTTGCACACGCGTCAGAACTGGCGAAAATTTACATCTGATATAGGTTTCAGAATTGGACGGGGCAAAATGGCTCGATAGCGCCACCTATAAAAGTTCAACGGAGTGCGCCTCCCGCAACGTTCCACGTACGTGCACGAAATTCGGTACATACATGTAATGACCTAATACCTACAAAAAAGTCTCTTGGAGCATAGCCCTAAACACAACAGGAAGTCAGCCATTTTGAACTTCCTCTCAGATTTTTGTGCAGTTTTTGCCATTTTCAGGCCTCGTACTTTAACGAACTCCTCCTACAGTTTTAATCTGATCATCTTCAAATTTGGTGAGTGTAATCTTAAGGCCTTTGCGACGTTAAATTGCGAAGATCTTGAGTTTTCGTCAAAGGGCGGGTCCTCGGCGGCCTGACAAATTTCGATGTTTCGCCATGAAACAGGAAGTTGCTGTAACTCAGGCATGGAATGTCCAATCTGCCCCAAACTTCACACTTTTGATAAGCGTTCTGTCCTGAACACATGACCATGCTCATATTCAGTTACAGTCATAGCGCCACCTGCTGGCAACAGGAAGTGACATGTTTAACACTGATATGGACTCCTAATAACATATAAAAAAGTGCCAGCAAGTGCTAAACATGCTAACAACATAATAGAAGCATGCTAAAACATGCTAGCAAACTCTTAGCTAAGTGCTAAAGCATGCTATTATTGCAATTAAATAGGAATTTGCTGTAACTCAGGCATGGAATGTCCAATCTGCCCCAAACTTCACACTTTTGATAAGCGTTCTGTCCTGAACACATCTACATGAGAAAATTCAGTTATAGTAATAGCGCCACCTACTGGTAACAGGAAGTGACATGTTTAACACTCTTGTGGTCTCCTAATAACATATAAAAAAGAGCCAACAAGTGCTAAACAGGTTAGCAACATACTAGAAACATGCTAGCAAACACTTAGCTAAGTGCTAAAGCATGCTATTACTGCAATTAAATAGGAATTTGCTGTAACTCAGGCATGTAATGTCCAATCTGCCCCAAACTTCACACATTTGATAAGAATCATGGCCTGAACACATGTCTATGCTCAAATTCAGTTATAGTAATAGCACCACCTACTGGCAACAGGAAGTGACATGTTTAACACTTTGATGCCGTTCTAGCAACATGTTAAAAATGCCATTGAGTTCTATACATGCTAGAAACATGTTAAAACATGCTAGCAGTACTTAGCTAAGTGCTAAACCATGCTAATTCAATGAAACAGGACTTTGTTGTTACTCAAGAAGGCAATGTACAATCTACCCCAAACTTCACACGTTTGATAAGAGTTATCTCTTGAACACATGTCCATGCTCATATTTAGTTATAGTCATAGCGCCACCTGCTGGCAACAGGAAGTGACGTTTAACACTGTTCTTGACTCCTAATAACATATAAAAAAATGCAAGTAGGTGCTAAACATCCTACCAACATACTAGAGACTTGCTAAAACATACTAGCAAACACTTAGCTAAGTGCTAAAGAATGATATTACTGCAATTAAATATGAATTTGCTGTAACTCAGGCAAGGAATGTCCAATCTGCCCCAAACTTCACACTTTTGATAAGCGTTCTGTCCTGAACACATGATCATGCTTACAGTCATAGCGCCACCTGCTGGCAGCAGGAAGTGACATGTTTAACACTGTTATGGACTCCTAATAACATATAAAAAAGTGCCAGCAAGTGCTAAACATGCTAACAACATACTAGAAACATGCTAAAACATGCTAGCAAACTCTTAGCTAAGTGCTAAAGCATGCTATTATTGCAATTAAATAGGAATTTGCTGTAATTCAGGCATGGAATGTCCAATCTGCCCCAAACTTCACACATTTGATAAGAATCATGGCCTGAACACATGTCTATGCTCAAATTCAGTTATAGTAATAGCGCCACCTACTGGCAACAGGAAGTGACATGTTTAACACTTTTATGCCGTTCTAGCAACATGTTAAAAATGCCATTGAGTTCTAAACATGCTAGAAACATGTTAAAACATGCTAACAATGCTTAGCTAAGTGCTAAAGAATGTTAATTCAATGAAACATGACTTTGTTGTTACTCAAGAAGGCAATGTCCAATTTGCACCAAACTTCACACGTTTGATAAGAGTTCTGTCCTGAACACACATCCATGCTCATATTCAGTTATAGCCATAACGCCACCTACTGGCAACAGAAACTGACATGGTTAACACAGTAATGCAGTACTAACCACATAATTATTGTGTACTAAGCATGCTAGAAACAGACTGAACATGCTAGCAACACTTAGCTGAGTCATGAAGCATGCTATTATCACCATTATACAAAACATTTTGTAACTGACTTTGACATACTCTTACTATATATACCTCCTTAAATGTACATTTCCCAACCATGCTCTGCCTTCCTAAAGCCACCGAGTGTTGATGGCACGGGTGCGAGGGCCCTTTCATCGCTGCTTGCAGCTTTAATTTTTTTTTTTTTTTTTTTTTTTCTTCATTATTTTTTTTTTTGCCTTTTTGCCACTTTTGGGGCCCTTAACATGCTCAAAAACTCTTGAAATTTTGCACACACGTCAGAACCTGCGGCCATCAGGGCCGGGCTGAAGCTGGTACCGGGGCGTGGCAGGGGGGCTCGACAGCGCCCCCTGGAATGGGGTCCGAAAACTTGGTCCATAAATCAAACATGCTTGCATGTATTAATATGAAACTCAGTACACATATAGATCTCATCGGGCCGAACAACTTTCGTGCTCTAAGTTTTACAAAAGCCCAACAGGAAGTCGGTTATTATACGTTGTTTGGAAAACGCATACAATGGAATGTGAAATACTCCTCCTAGGGATTTCATCCGATCGCCACCAAACTCGGTGAGAATAAAGTCAAGACATTGAGGATGAATTCTTGCGAACGGATTTTTGATATCTCGAACGGTTTGGTCGTGGCGAGGAAACGAATTTATGGCGAATAATGGGACACAGGAAGTGTGTTATAACTTCTGCATACATTAACTGATCTTGATGAAACTTCAGCAGTGTGTTCGTTGTAAGAGGCCGATCACATGGATGTGACTATTGTGAGTCAAAGTTATAGCGCCACCAACTGGCAGCAGGAAGTGTGTCACTTTCAAAATGCTTTGAAATCACCCTCTTATTTTTACCCGATTTGCTTCAACCTTTATGTGTATAATGTAGACACACGGCAGATGTAGACCTGTGAAAGGATTTTTCATATCTTTAATACTGTTGCCGTGGCAACGCTTCAAACTTTAATATTCTTTTTTGATGCTTTTGAGACTCTTAACATACTTGAAATTGCATGAAACTCAACAGACACATTACATTTATTAGCCAGTAGACATGTGCAAAGTTTCAGAAACGGGCGTGGTGGAATGGCTCAGTAGCGCCACCTTTAGTCAAAAATGGGGGCTTAGTTTTTCCTAGAATCACAAAACTTGGTATGTATATTGTTCTCATCAAGCCGGAAAACTTTCTAATTTACAGTCATATTCTCAGACCAAGAGGAAGTCAGATATTTTGGTTTGAATGTGATTTTTTGGGAGAATTCTCTCTCTCTCTCTCTCTGACTCTGTGTGTGTGAGGGGTGGGAGGGATTTGTCTGTTGGGTGAGATTTGCTTTTTTGTTTTTCAAGGTTTCAGGGGCTTTTGGGGCCCTTAACGTGCTCAAAAACTCTTGAAACTTTGCACACAGGTCAGAACCAACGCCCATCAGGGCTGGGCTGAAGCTGGTACCCGGACGTGGCAGGGGGGCTCGACAGCGCCCCCTGGAACGGGATCCGAACACGTGTCCATAAATCAAACACACTTGCATGTAATAATATGAAACTCGGTACACACATAGATCTCCTCAGGCCGAACAACTTTCGTGCTCTAAGTTTTACGCCAGCTCAACAGGAAGTCTGCTATTTAGCGTTGTTTGGAAACGCATGCTGTTGAATTTAATGTACTCCTCCTAGGAAATTCATCGATTCGCCTCCAAACTTGGTCAGCATGAAGTCAAGACATTGAGGATGCTAAATTGCGGACGGATTTTGAATATCTCGAACGGTTTGGCCGTGGCGAGGAAACGAATTTATGGCGAAAAAATGAAACAGGAAGTGTGTTATAACTTCAGCATACATTAACTGATCTTGATGAAACTTCACCAGTGTGTTCGTTGTAAGAGGCCGATCACATGGATGTGACTATTGTGAGTCAAAGTTATAGCGCCACCAACTGGCAGCAGGAAGTGTGTCACTTTCAAAATGCTTTTGACAAAAGTGGGGGGGTTAGTTTTAACTAGAGTAAAAAAAAATAGTTTGTATATTGTTCTCATCAAGCCGGACAACTTTCTAATTTACATTCATTAGCTCCTCCCATCAGGAAGTGAGATATTTTCATGCGAATGTGGATTTTTTTGCAAAATCAGCCTCTGAATTTTTAGCCACTCCTCTTAAACTATTTATTTTATTCCCACCAAACTTTTTCAACATGATGAAAATACATTAAAGATGCTAAATTGTGAACAGATATTGAATATCTCTAACGGTTTTGCTATGGCGAGGGATTAAATTAATGTCAAAAAGGAAGCAGGAAACATCTCATAACTTCTAAAAATGTAATTATACACCATTTATTTTTATATAAAATTATACAAATATTAGAACTAAACCTATTTTATTCTTTTTTTGCAATTCAAGAAGTATGAAAAAGTTAAAAACAGGCTATTTAGTGCTATTTGGTTCAACAAAAAAGCAAACATAGGGCTATACTGCCCTCTTGTGTCCAAAAGGATATCCAAATAGTATATAAAACGTTTTACTAGGTAGGCCTATTGTATTTAAATATAAATTTATTAGGTATATGACGGTGAGGATATTGTCCCATTGGTTAATCGATGTGTGACACGAGCGGGTGCTTTTAAATCGCTAATATAAAAGTGAAAGTAAAGACGTCCGCACAGACATTGATAATGGTGCACACTAGAGGCTGACATTTTTTCGGGAATCCCACGGGTCACGGGATTCCCGTGGGATTCCTGCAGGATGGGAGTCATCTTTGCTATTAATCACGGGATTTGGACGGTACAGGATAAATGGTTAACGGGAGCAGACGGGAGCGGGAATCAACCAATAGCAAAGACGACAAAAAAAGAAAAAAGTAAATGCACCATTTTGTAGTTTCCTTTTAACCTGTAAAGCCTCACCAGTGCGTCGGCGCACTGAAGCGTTTTTTTTTTTTTATTTAGTTCAAAGTTACTATCAGATTTAATGTTATACATTGACAAACTATACATCATTAAAAAGATATAATACTCAAGTTTCAGTATTTGACCACTATGTATTCTGAGAAACTTATAGTGACAGTTATTTCTTAATTTGTGTCAGGAGTTATGAAATGAAAAAATGCGTCGATACCTTTAATATGAATTATGCGCGTCAGCCGCTCCCATTCATAAAAAACTCCCGTGCTGTCGTCATGACAGCGATACACAAAACAACGTCCCTCAGGGCTTTAGCTCAAAAATGTGCAGATTTTGAGAAATATTGATAGATTCTCATAGATTTACATCAGATTTCTATTGACAGGAATAATATTTATTGAATTTATACCCATAATAGGACTCATTATGCAAGAGCATAATTGATGAAAATCGTTAACATGTAATTTAAAAAAACTATAAATGTAAACTATAAATGTATTGTTTACTCAACAATAAATGAGAAAAAGGCAGCTTTATGTGCTGTTTGGGTTTATTAAACTATTGTAGACATGGTGTGAACTATGTACTGTTTTTCTTTTATTTGCTGTCTTCCATTTTCTGGAGAAAATCTAGAAACGGGCTCAGCAGCTGGTCTAAAACAGGATGGAGAGCAGATTAAATCAAATTATGTATTAACTACACTAATTGAAGAAAAAAATATATGGGAGCGGTACAGGAGCGGGAGTCAGTTTAAACAGGAGCGGGATGGGAGTGGGAGTCAATTTACCAGGAGCGGGATGGGATGGGATTATTTTTAAAACTTTGGTCTGGGAGTGGGACGGGACAAGATTTCTTTCTATGGGAGTGGGACGGGACAGGAGTGAAAATCCACTCCCGTGTCATCCTCTAGTAGTGCACACACGTTGGAAAGAAAGATACTTTTAAACATAACACTAAACCGCCATTAGGTGTCGCCAGGCGACCGTCTTAATGAGCGAGTCATTAATTCATTCGTTCAAACGATTCGTTCGAATGACTGAGTCATTCATGATTGAGACAGATGTTTATGGATTGGTCATTGAATCTTTGAGTCAACCGATTCGTTCAAAATGCTGAATCATTCAGAAATGAGAAAACAAGTTGCTGTGAGATGTGCGATGGTTCTGCTGTGATCTTGGTTTAACTATTTTTGCTGCTGAAACAGAACAAAAACAGTCAATATTGCATCTTAAATGTAAGTGACTTAATTGTAACTGTTTATTAACCTGTTGATGAAATCAACGTCGCAGTTTCAATCGTGATTGTATTCAGGAAACACAGCCTACTCGTCAAGTGAGGTTGCTCTTATCATGTTATAAAATATATAAAAACTCCATATTTGTAATTTTTATAGTCAGTATGTTGTTAACTGGGTTTCTTTTTTGTGTGCTGCGCTCAGTTGTTTACGTTTCTCCTGGAGAAGCTGCACGAGCCTCAGCAGCGCAACCTTGTTACCATTGATCAGTAATACATTTATTATCAACTGTTGATTGCAACTTAAAATTAATGTAATATAATTAGAATAATCTCTCATTTTAGTGATTCCCAAGTTATTTTTTTTGTCATTGACGTTCTAATCAGGCTACTATGGTTGGGCAAGCTAAACTCTCTTTCAGGTAGGCGGCCTATACTAGGTATGTGACAGTGAGAATATAAGCACCGGTTAATCGACGTGTGACACCCATAGACTGTAAAAAAATAGGTGACACCGCTGGGGGCTTTTGAATCGCTAACTTAAAAACGAAAGTAAAATATGTTCGTCCGCACTGACATTGATTATGGTTGGGAGCAGAGCGAGCATTTTCAATTAATTCCTATGGAAGTAGAAATGAATGCCCGTGCAGCCGTGAGCATTTTATTTCAATTTTAAAGTTAGCACCATAAAGTATATTTTTATGTCTCCACTGTTCAATCACGCCCACGCCACACACACACACACACACACTCCAGCATTGCAATCTTGACATCGCAGCCTGTTCATTATAGCCCTAATAAAATATAATTATAAAATAGTCAACCTAACGTATTAAAATTACACTGCTCTGTTTAAGTAGTTAGTAGTACAATTTGTACCATTTTTTTTGTGAAGTGACAAGACAGAGAATATTACTTGTCTGATATATATATAATGTATATATCTTTTGTTATATATATATATATGTATATATGTATATATATAAATATAGCTGCGAGCAGCGATGGAGGGCCCAAGCCGGCAGCACCGCCACCCTGCGGTCTTTAGTGTAACTAAAGGCACCAGGGTGGCGGTGCCACCGGCTTGGGCCCGCAATCGCTGCTCGCAGCTATATTTAGGGCCCAAGCCCTGAAAGGGCGAAGGCCCTATTGTTTTCGGTAGGATTATTGTTTATTATTAGGGCCCAAGCCCTGAAAGGGCGAAGGCCCTATTGTTTTCGGTAGGATTATTTATAATTAGGGCCCAAGCCCTGAAAGGGCGAAGGCCCTATTGTTTTCGGTAGGATTATTATTATTATTATTTAGGGCCCAAGCCCTGAAAGGGCGAAGGCCCTATTGTTTTCGGTAGGATTATTATTATTAGGGCCCAAGCCCTGAAAGGGCGAAGGCCCTATTGTTTTCGGTAGGATTATTATTAGGGCCCAAGCCCTGAAAGGGCGAAGGCCCTATTGTTTTCGGTAGGATTATTATTATTATTAGGGCCCAAGCCCTGAAAGGGCGAAGGCCCTATTGTTTTCGGTAGGATTATTTATTAGGGCCCGAGCACCGATGGTGTGAGGACCCTCTTGGAATTGCTCTGTTTATTAGGGCCCGAGCACCGATGGTGTGAGGACCCTCTTGGAATTGCTCTGTTTATTAGGGCCCGAGCACCGATGGTGAGAGGACCCTATTGTTTTTGCTCCGTTTATTATTATTCTTCTTCTCCAAAGTGAATCGCTTTTTAGAGGGCCTAAACATGCTCGAAAACTCATGAAACTTTGCACACGCTTCAGAAGTGGTGAAAATTTACGTGTGATATGGTTTTCAAAATTGGGTGGGGCAAATTCGGTAAATTATTGCCCCCACATTTTGCCCCGGCTCCTGGTTTCACTTACAGGTATGAAATTTGGTACATACATGTAATGACCCAATACCTACAAAAAAGTCTCTTGGAGCATAGCCCTAAACACAACAGGAAGTGAGCTATTTTGAACTTCCTCCTAGATTTTGGGCATTTTTCGTAATTTCCTGATGTTGTACTTTAACGAACTCCTCCTACAGTTTTGATCTGATCCTCTTCAAATTTGGTGAGTGTAATCTGAAGGCCTTTGCGACGTTAAATTGCGAAGATCTTGAGTTTTCGTCGAAGAGTGTGCCCTCGGCGGCCTGACAAACGTTCACCCAATTTCGTCCTTTTGGTGATATATGCATGATCAGATAAGTTCAATAATAATGTTGCTTGCAGTTCCGATGTTGCTAGGCAACCACAGACAGCCTGCAGTAACTCAGCCATACATTTTTCAATCTGCCCCAAACTTCACATGTTTGATAAGAGTCCTGTCCTGAACACATGACCATGCTCATTATGGTTATAGCAATAGCGCCACCTGCTGGTAGCAGGAAGTGTGGCAAATACAAAACGTGCTTGAAAAATCATGAAACTTTGCACATGCTTCAGATGTGGTGAAAATTTACGTGTGATGTGGTTTTCAAAATTGGGTGGGGCAAAATGGCTTACTTATTGCCCCTATATTTTGCCCCGGCTCCTGGTTTCACATACAGGTATGAAACTTGGTACATACATATAAAGACCCAATACCTACAAAAAAGTCTCTTGGCGCGTAGCCCTAAACACAACAGGAAGTCAGCTATTTTGAACTTCCTCTCAGATTTTGGGCAGTTTTTGCCATTTCCTGATGTTGTACTTTAACGAACTCCTCCTACAGTTTTGATCTGATCCTCTTCAAATTTGGTGAGTGTAATCTTAAGGCATTTCCTAAAGGCGCCGGGTGGCGGTGGCAGGGGTGCGAGGGCCCTTTCCATCGCTGCTTGCAGCTTTAATTAGGGCCCGAGCACCGATGGTGAGAGGACCCTATTGTTTTTGCTCCGTTTATTATTATTCTTCTTCTCCAAAGTGAATCGCTTTTTAGAGGGCCTAAACATGCTCGAAAACTCATGAAACTTTGCACACGCTTCAGAAGTGGTGAAAATTTACGTGTGATATGGTTTTCAGAATTGGGGGGGGCAAATTCGGTAAATTATTGCCCCCACATTTTGCCCCGGCTCCTGGTTTCACGTACAGGTATGAAATTTGGTACATACATGTAATGACCCAATACCTACAGAAAAGTCTCTTGGAGCATAGCCCTAAACACAACAGGAAGTGAGCTATTTTGAACTTCCTCCTGGATTTTGGGCATTTTTCGTAATTTCCTGATGTTGTACTTTAACGAACTCCTCCTACAGATTTGATCTGATACTCTTCAAATTTGGTGAGTGTAATCTTAAGGCCTTTGTGACGTTAAATTGCGAAGATCTAGAGTTTTCGTCGAAGGGTGTGCCCTCGGCGGCCTGACAAACATCTATCTATAAATTACAGGAACGTCTGTCTGTCTGTCTGTCTGTGTGTGTGTGTGTCTGTTCCTCGCATATCTCTCGAACCGTTAGTCCGATTGATTTCAAACTCGACAGGTGTCTTGCCACGGGCACGAGTAAGTGCAGTGCCAAGTTTGACATTGTTTGGATGAGAAATGCAAAAGATATCGTTAAATATATCATTTTTAGAAGGTTGTGGTTTAAAAATAAACATTCTGACATTAGAGAGTTGTATCGGTCAAAGAAGCCCCAAGAAGGCTGTGGTTTAAAAATAAACATTCTGACATAAACACTCAGTCAGCTACACTGTTTACTTCTGAATATTATAGTTTGGTTCCCGAACGTGATAAATCCATCTATCTATAAATTACAGAAACGTCCGTCTGTCTGTCTGTGTGTTATTCGCATATCTCTCGAATGTGAGATAACCACTAAATGTGTGAAAACCACTATTTTCTGTTTCAAACTTTCACATAGCATCTTTAGGTTATAACAACATTGAAAATCAAAATCTGGATTTGAATTTTTTAAGATTTATTATAAAAACGGATTATTTTTTCCCAAAAATGCAATAAATTCATGACTTTTTTTTTTTTTTTTTAAATGCTATTAATCCATTGAATCAATATAAAGTTATTTTTGATCATATTGCCATCGCAAGAAATATCTCCTGAACTTTTTTGACGGCGATCAGCTCACAAAAACTGATTTTGCACGGGCACTTTGCACTGCTCCCTGAATCGAGGTGCTTATTCATTTGTGGATGTAAACTGAATCTGTAAGTCAGCTATGCTGTTAGTGTTTACTTCTGAATATTATATTTCATTCTGGTGCGCTTAACGTTGTCGCTACTGTGTAATAGTAGCCTATGCTATTCACCAACTAAACATATCCTATTCAATGCGTTCACAGTCTCTTTCACGGGCATCATTTGTAGTTGCCTATTCACAAACTGTTTGCTCAAGCATAGCGTTTTCTCGGAGTTCACTGTGTGCTTTTTACCATGCACAAATAAAAATGTCACTGAACTTTTGCTGTGTAATTGTAACAATGAGCACACACCAAACCAACAATTACTAAAAACACACACAAAAACTGATTTTGCACGGGCATTTTTTGCACTAGTTCACCCAATTTCGGCCTTTTGGTGATATATGCATGATCAGATAAGTTCAATATTAATGTTGCTTGCAGTTCTGATGTTGCTAGGCAACCACAGACAGCCTGCAGTAACTCAGGCATACAATTTTCAATCTGCCACAAACTTCACATGTTTGATAAGAGTCCTGTCCTGAACACATGCCAATGCTCATTATGATTATAGCAATAGCACCACCTGCTGGTAGCAGGAAGTGTGGCAAATACAAAACGTGCTCGAAAAATCATGAAACTTTGCACACGCTTCAGAAGTGGTGACAATTTACGTGTGATGTGGTTTTAAAAATTGGGTGGGGCAAAATGGCTTACTTATTGCCCCTACATTTTGCCCCGGCTCGACGTTTCACGTACAGGTATGAAATTTGGTACACACATGTAAAGACCCAATACCTACAAAAAAGTCTCTTGGAGCATAGCCCTAAACACAACAGGAAGTCAGTTATTTTGAACTTCCTGTCAGATTTTGGGCAGTTTTTGCCATTTCCTGATGTTGTACTTTAACAAACTCCTACAGTTTTGATCTGATCCTCTTCAAATTTGGTGAGTGTAATCTTAAGGCCTTTCCTAAAGGTGCCGGGTGGCGGTGGCAGGGGTGCGAGGGCCCTTTTCATCGCTGCTTGCAGCTTTAATTAGGGCCCGAGCACCGATGGTGAGAGGACCCTATTGTTTTTGCTCCGTTTATTAGGGCCCGAGCACCGATGGTGAGAGGACCCTATTGTTTTTGCTCCGTTTATTATTATTCTTCTTCTCCAAAGTGAATCGCTTTTTAGAGGGCCTAAACATGCTCGAAAACTCATGAAACTTTGCACACGCTTCAGAAGTGGTGAAAATTTACGTGTGATATGGTTTTCAGAATTGGGGGGGGCAAATTCGGTAAATTATTGCCCCCACATTTTGCCCCGGCTCCTGGTTTCACGTACAGGTATGAAATTTGGTACATACATGTAATGACCCAATACCTACAGAAAAGTCTCTTGGAGCATAGCCCTAAACACAACAGGAAGTGAGCTATTTTGAACTTCCTCCTGGATTTTGGGCATTTTTCGTAATTTCCTGATGTTGTACTTTAACGAACTCCTCCTACAGATTTGATCCGATACTCTTCAAATTTGGTGAGTGTAATCTTAAGGCCTTTGTGACGTTAAATTGCGAAGATCTAGAGTTTTCGTCGAAGGGTGTGCCCTCGGCGGCCTGACAAACATCTATCTATAAATTACAGGAACGTCTGTCTGTCTGTCTGTCTGTGTGTGTGTGTGTCTGTTCCTCGCATATCTCTCGAACCGTTAGTCCGATTGATTTCAAACTCGACAGGTGTCTCGCCACGGGCACGAGTAAGTGCAGTGCCAAGTTTGACATTGTTTGGATGAGAAATGCAAAAGATATCGTTAAATATATCATTTTTAGAAGGTTGTGGTTTAAAAATAAACATTCTGACATTAGAGAGTTGTATCGGTCAAAGAAGCCCCAAGAAGGCTGTGGTTTAAAAATAAACATTCTGACATAAACACTCAGTCAGCTACACTGTTTACTTCTGAATATTATAGTTTGGTTCCCGAACGTGATAAATCCATCTATCTATAAATTACAGAAACGTCCGTCTGTCTGTCTGTGTGTTATTCGCATATCTCTCGAATGTGAGATAACCACTAAATGTGTGAAAACCACTATTTTCTGTTTCAAACTTTCACATAGAATCTTTAGGTTATAACAACATTGAAAATCAAAATCTGGATTTGAATTTTTTAAGATTTATTATAAAAACGGATTATTTTTTCCCAAAAATGCAATAAATTCATGACTTTTTTTTTTTTTTTCAAAATGCTATTAATCCATTGAATCAATATAAAGTTATTTTTGATCATATTGCCATCGCAAGAAATATCTCCTGAACTTTTTTGACGGCGATCAGCTCACAAAAACTGATTTTGCACGGGCACTTTGCACTGCTCCCTGAATCGAGGTGCTTATTCATTTGTGGATGTAAACTGAATCTGTATGTCAGCTATGCTGTTAGTGTTTACTTCTGAATATTATATTTCATTCTGGTGCGCTTAACGTTGTCGCTACTGTGTAATAATAGCCTATGCTATTCACCAACTAAACATATCCTATTCAATGCGTTCACAGTCTCTTTCACGGGCATCATTTGTAGTTGCCTATTCACAAACTGTTTGCTCAAGCATAGCGTTTTCTCGGAGTTCACTGTGTGCTTTTTACCATGCACAAATAAAAATGTCACTGAACTTTTGCTGTGTAATTGTAACAATGAGCACACACCAAACCAACAATTACTAAAAACACACACAAAAACTGATTTTGCACGGGCATTTTTTGCACTAGTTCACCCAATTTCGGCCTTTTGGTGATATATGCATGATCAGATAAGTTCAATATTAATGTTGCTTGCAGTTCTGATGTTGCTAGGCAACCACAGACAGCCTGCAGTAACTCAGGCATACAATTTTCAATCTGCCACAAACTTCACATGTTTGATAAGACTCCTGTCCTGAACACATGCCAATGCTCATTATGATTATAGCAATAGCACCACCTGCTGGTAGCAGGAAGTGTGGCAAATACAAAACGTGCTCGAAAAATCATGAAACTTTGCACACGCTTCAGAAGTGGTGACAATTTACGTGTGATGTGGTTTTAAAAATTGGGTGGGGCAAAATGGCTTACTTATTGCCCCTACATTTTGCCCCGGCTCGACGTTTCACGTACAGGTATGAAATTTGGTACACACATGTAAAGACCCAATACCTACAAAAAAGTCTCTTGGAGCATAGCCCTAAACACAACAGGAAGTCAGTTATTTTGAACTTCCTGTCAGATTTTGGGCAGTTTTTGCCATTTCCTGATGTTGTACTTTAACAAACTCCTCCTACAGTTTTGATCTGATCCTCTTCAAATTTGGTGAGTGTAATCTTAAGGCCTTTCCTAAAGGTGCCGGGTGGCGGTGGCAGGGGTGCGAGGGCCCTTTTCATCGCTGCTTGCAGCTTTAATTATTATTATTCTTCTCCAAAGTGAATCGCTTTTTAGAGGGCCTAAACATGCTCGAAAACTCATGAAACTTTGCACACGCTTCAGAAGTGGTGAAAATTTACGTGTGATATGGTTTTCAAAATTGGGTGGGGCAAATTCGGTAAATTATTGCCCCCACATTTTGCCCCGGCTCCTGGTTTCACTTACAGGTATGAAATTTGGTACATACATGTAATGACCCAATACCTACAAAAAAGTCTCTTGGAGCATAGCCCTAAACACAACAGGAAGTGAGCTATTTTTAACTTCCTCCTAGATTTTGGGCATTTTTCGTAATTTCCTGATGTTGTACTTTAACGAACTCCTCCTACAGTTTTGATCTGATCCTCTTCAAATTTGGTCAGTGTAATCTGAAGGCCTTTGCGACGTTAAATTGCGAAGATCTTGAGTTTTCGTCGAAGGGTGTGCCCTCGGCGGCCTGACAAACGTTCACCCAATTTCGGCCTTTTGGTGATATATGCATGATCAGATAAGTTCAATAATAATGTTGCTTGCAGTTCCGATGTTGCTAGGCAACCACAGACAGCCTGCAGTAACTCAGCCATACATTTTTCAATCTGCCCCAAACTTCACATGTTTGATAAGAGTCCTGTCCTGAACACATGACCATGCTCATTATGGTTATAGCAATAGCGCCACCTGCTGGTAGCAGGAAGTGTGGCAAATACAAAACGTGCTCGAAAAATCATGAAACTTTGCACATGCTTCAGAAGTGGTGAAAATTTACGTGTGATATGGTTTTCAAAATTGGGTGGGGCAAAATGGCTTAATTATTGCCCCTACATTTTGCCCCGGCTCCTGGTTTCACGTACAGGTATGAAATTTGGTACATGCATGTAAAGACCCAATACCTACAAAAAAGTCTCTTGGCGCGTAGCCCTAAACACAACAGGAAGTTAGCTATTTTGAACTTCCTCTCAGATTTTGGGCAGTTTTTGCCATTTCCTGATGTTGTACTTTAACAAACTCCTCCTACAGTTTTGATCTGATCCTCTTCAAATTTGGTGAGTGTAATCTTAAGGCATTTCCTAAAGGCGCCGGGTGGCGGTGGCAGGGGTGCGAGGGCCCTTTTCATCGCTGCTTGCAGCTTTAATTATTATTATTATTCTTCTCCAAAGTGAATCGCTTTTTAGAGGGCCTAAACATGCTCGAAAACTCATGAAACTTTGCACACGCTTCAGAAGTGGTGAAAATTTACGTGTGATATGGTTTTCAAAATTGGGTGGGGCAAATTCGGTAAATTATTGCCCCCACATTTTGCCCCGGCTCCTGGTTTCACTTACAGGTATGAAATTTGGTACATACATGTAATGACCCAATACCTACAAAAAAGTCTCTTGGAGCATAGCCCTAAACACAACAGGAAGTGAGCTATTTTGAACTTCCTCCTAGATTTTGGGCATTTTTCGTAATTTCCTGATGTTGTACTTTAACGAACTCCTCCTACAGTTTTGATCTGATCCTCTTCAAATTTGGTGAGTGTAATCTGAAGGCCTTTGCGACGTTAAATTGCGAAGATCTTGAGTTTTCGTCGAAGAGTGTGCCCTCGGCGGCCTGACAAACGTTCACCCAATTTCGGCCTTTTGGTGATATATGCATGATCAGATAAGTTCAATAATAATATTGCTTGCAGTTCCGATGTTGCTAGGCAACCACAGACAGCCTGCAGTAACTCAGCCATACATTTTTCAATCTGCCCCAAACTTCACATGTTTGATAAGAGTCCTGTCCTGAACACATGACCATGCTCATTATAGTTATAGCAATAGCGCCACCTGCTGGTAGCAGGAAGTGTGGCAAATACAAAACGTGCTCGAAAAATCATGAAACTTTGCACATGCTTCAGATGTGGTGAAAATTTACGTGTGATGTGGTTTTCAAAATTGGGTGGGGCAAAATGGCTTACTTATTGCCCCTATATTTTGCCCCGTCTCCTGGTTTCACGTACAGGTATGAAATTTGGTACATACATGTAAAGACCCAATACCTACAAAAAAGTCTCTTGGCGCGTAGCCCTAAACACAACAGGAAGTCAGCTATTTTGAACTTCCTCTCAGATTTTGGGCAGTTTTTGCCATTTCCTGATGTTGTACTTTAACAAACTCCTCCTACAGTTTTGATCTGATCCTCTTCAGATTTGGTGAGTGTAATCTTAAGGCATTTCCTAAAGGCGCCGGGTGGCGGTGGCAGGGGTGCGAGGGCCCTTTCATCGCTGCTTGCAGCTTTAATTATTCTTCTTCTTCTTCTTCTCCAAAGTGAATCGCTTTTTAGAGGGCCTAAACATGCTCGAAAACTCATGAAACTTTGCACACGCTTCAGAAGTGGTGAAAATTTACGTGTGATATGGTTTTCAGAATTGGGGGGGGCAAATTCGGTAAATTATTGCCCCCACATTTTGCCCCGGCTCCTGGTTTCACGTACAGGTATGAAATTTGGTACATACATGTAATGACCCAATACCTACAGAAAAGTCTCTTGGAGCATAGCCCTAAACACAACAGGAAGTGAGCTATTTTGAACTTCCTCCTGGATTTTGGGCATTTTTCGTAATTTCCTGATGTTGTACTTTAACAAACTCCTCCTACAGATTTGATCTGATACTCTTCAAATTTGGTGAGTGTAATCTTAAGGCCTTTGTGACGTTAAATTGCGAAGATCTAGAGTTTTCGTCGAAGGGTGTGCCCTCGGCGGCCTGACAAACATCTATCTATAAATTACAGGAACGTCTGTCTGTCTGTCTGTCTGTGTGTGTGTGTGTCTGTTCCTCGCATATCTCTCGAACCGTTAGTCCGATTGATTTCAAACTCGACAGGTGTCTCGCCACGGGCACGAGTAAGTGCAGTGCCAAGTTTGACATTGTTTGGATGAGAAATGCAAAAGATATCGTTAAATATATCATTTTTAGAAGGTTGTGGTTTAAAAATAAACATTCTGACATTAGAGAGTTGTATCGGTCAAAGAAGCCCCAAGAAGGCTGTGGTTTAAAAATAAACATTCTGACATAAACACTCAGTCAGCTACACTGTTTACTTCTGAATATTTAGGGCCCGAGCACCGATGGTGAGAGGACCCTATTGTTTTTGCTCCGTTTATTATTAGGGCCCGAGCACCGATGGTGAGAGGACCCTATTGTTTTTGCTCCGTTTATTAGGGCCCGAGCACCGATGGTGAGAGGACCCTATTGTTTTTGCTCCGTTTATTAGGGCCCGAGCACCGATGGTGAGAGGACCCTATTGTTTTTGCTCCGTTTATTAGGGCCCGAGCACCGATGGTGAGAGGACCCTATTGTTTTTGCTCCGTTTATTAGGGCCCGAGCACCGATGGTGAGAGGACCCTATTGTTTTTGCTCCGTTTATTAGGGCCCGAGCACCGATGGTGAGAGGACCCTATTGTTTTTGCTCCGTTTATTAGGGCCCGAGCACCGATGGTGAGAGGACCCTATTGTTTTTGCTCCGTTTATTATTAGGGCCCGAGCACCGATGGTGAGAGGACCCTATTGTTTTTGCTCCGTTTATTAGGGCCCGAGCACCGATGGTGAGAGGACCCTATTGTTTTTGCTCCGTTTATTATTATTATTCTTCTCCAAAGTGAATCGCTTTTTAGAGGGCCTAAACATGCTCGAAAACTCATGAAACTTTGCACACGCTTCAGAAGTGGTGAAAATTTACGTGTGATATGGTTTTCAGAATTGGGGGGGGCAAATTCGGTAAATTATTGCCCCCACATTTTGCCCCGGCTCCTGGTTTCACGTACAGGTATGAAATTTGGTACATACATGTAATGACCCAATACCTACAGAAAAGTCTCTTGGAGCATAGCCCTAAACACAACAGGAAGTGAGCTATTTTGAACTTCCTCCTAGATTTTGGGCATTTTTCGTAATTTCCTGATGTTGTACTTTAACGAACTCCTCCTACAGATTTGATCTGATCCTCTTCAAATTTGGTGAGTGTAATCTTAAGGCCTTTGTGACGTTAAATTGCGAAGATCTAGAGTTTTCGTCGAAGGGTGTGCCCTCGGCGGCCTGACAAACGTTCACCCAATTTCGGCCTTCTGGTGATATATGCATGATCAGATAAGTTCAATATTAATGTTGAATGCAGTTCCGATGTTGCTAGGCAACCACAGACAGCCTGCAGTAACTCAGCCATACAATTTCCAATCTGTCCCAAACTTCACATGTTTGATAAGAGTCCTGTCCTGAACACATGACCATGCTCATATTTGGTTATAGCAATAGCGCCACCTGCTGGTAGCAGGAAGTGTGGCAAATACAAAACTTGCTCGAAAAATCATGAAACTTTGCACACGCCTCAGAAGTGGTGAAAATTTACGTGTGATATGGTTTTCAGAATTGGGGGGGGGGCAAATTCGGTAAATTATTGCCCCCACATTTTGCCCCGGCTCCTGGTTTCACGTACAGGTATGAAATTTGGTACATGCATGTATTGACCCAATACCTACAGAAAAGTCTCTTGGAGCATAGCCCTAAACACAACAGGAAGTGATCTATTTTGAACTTCCTCCTAGATTTTGGACATTTTTCGTAATTTCCTGATGTTGTACTTTAACGTACTCCTCCTACAGTTTTGATCTGATCCTCTTCAAATTTGGTGAGTGTAATCTTAAGGCATTTCCTAAAGGCGCCGGGTGGCGGTGGCAGGGGTGCGAGGGCCCTTTTCATCGCTGCTTGCAGCTTTAATTATTATTATTATTATTCTTCTCCGCATTGAATTGCATTTTTGAGGGCCTAAACATGCGCGAAAACTCACGAAACTTTGCACACGCGTCAGAACTGGCGAAAATTTACATCTGATATAGGTTTCAGAATTGGACGGGGCAAAATGGCTCGATAGCGCCACCTATAAAAGTTCAACGGAGTGCGCCTCCTGCAACGTTCCACGTACGTGCACGAAATTCGGTACATACGTGTAATGACCTAATACCTACAAAAAAGTCTCTTGGAGCATAGCCCTAAACACAACAGGAAGTCAGCCATTTTGAACTTCCTCTCAGATTTTTGTGCAGTTTTTGCCATTTTCAGGCCTCGTACTTTAACGAACTCCTCCTACAGTTTTAATCTGATCATCTTCAAATTTGGTGAGTGTAATCTTAAGGCCTTTGCGACGTTAAATTGCGAAGATCTTGAGTTTTCGTCGAAGGGCGGGTCCTCGGCGGCCTTACAAATTTCGATGTTTCGCCATGAAACAGGAAGTTGCTGTAACTCAGGCATGGAATGTCCAATCTCCCCCAAACTTCACACGTTTGATAAGAGTTCTGTCCTGAACACATGGCCATGCTCATATTCAGTTATAGTCATAGCGCCACCTGCTGGCAACAGGAAGTGACATGTTTAACACTGTTATGGACTCCTAATAACATATAAAAAAGTGCCAGCAAGTGCGAAACATGCTAACAACATACTAGAAGCATGCTAAAACATGCTAGCAAACTCTTAGCTAAGTGCTAAAGCATGCTATTATTGCAATTAAATAGGAATTTGCTGTAACTCAGGCATGGAATGTCCAATCTGCCCCAAACTTCACACTTTTGATAAGCGTTCTGTCCTGAACACATCTACATGATAATATTCAGTTATAGTAATAGCGCCACCTACTGGCAACAGGAAGTGTCATGTTTAACACGTTGATGCCATTCTAGCAACATGTTAAAAATGCCATTGAGGTCTAAACATGCTAGAAACATGTTAAAACATGCTAGCAATACTTAGCTAAGTGCTAAAGCATGCTAATTCAATGAAACAGGATGTTGTTGTTACTCAAGAAGGCAATGTCCAATATGCGCCAAACTTCACACTTTTAATAAACGTTCTGTCCTGAACACATGACCATGCTCATATTCAGTTACAGTCATAGTGCCACCTGCTGGCAACAGGAAGTGACATGTTAAACACTGTTGTGGACATATAAAAACATATAAAAAAAGTGCCAGCAAGTGCTAAACATGCTAACAACATACTAGAAACATGCTAAAACATGCTAGCAAACACTTAGCTAAGTGCTAAAGCATGCTATTGCTGCAATTAAATAGGAATTTGCTGTAACACAGGCATGGAATGTCCAATCTGCCCCAAACTTCACACGTTTGATAAGAGTCATGGCCTGAACACATCTACATGAGAATATTCAGTTATAGTAATAGCGCCACCTGCTGTCAACAGGAAGTGACATGTTTAACACTGTTGTGGTCTCCTAATAACATATATAAAAGAGCCAGCAAGTGCTAAACAGGTTAGCAACATACTAGAAACATGCTAGCAAACACTTAGCTAAGTGATAAAGCATGCTATTACTGCAATTAAATAGGAATTTGCTGTAACTCAGGCATGGAACGTCCAATCTGCCCCAAACTTCACATGTTTGATAAGAATCATGGCCTGAACGCATGCCTATGCTCAAATTCAGTTATAGTAATAGCGCCACCTACTGGCAACAGGAAGTGACATGTTTAACACGTTGATGCCGTTCTAGCAACATGTTAAAAATGCCATTGAGTTCTAAACATGCTAGAAACATATTAAAACATGCTAGCAATACTTAGCTAAGTGCTAAAGCATGCTAATTCAATGAAACAGGACTTTGTTGTTACTCAAGAAGGCAATGTACAATCTACCCCAAACGTCACACGTTTGATAAGAGTTATCTCTTGAACACATGTCCATGCTCATATTTAGTTATAGTCATAGCGCCACCTGCTGGCAACAGGAAGTGACGTTTAACACTGTTCTTGACTCCTAATAACATATAAAAAAATGCCAGTAGGTGCTAAACATCCTACCAACATACTAGAGACATGCTAAAACATAATAGCAAACACTTAGCTAAGTGCTAAAGAATGATATTACTGCAATTAAATATGAATTTGCTGTAACTCAGGCATGGAATGTCCAATCTGCCCCAAACTTCACACTTTTGATAAGCGTTCTGTCCTGAACACATGACCATGCTTATATTCAGTTACAGTCATAGCGCCACCTGCTGGCAACAGGAAGTGACATGTTTAACACTGTTGTGGACTCCTAATAACATATAAAAAAGTGCCAGCAAGTGTTAAAAATGCTAACAACATACTAGAAACATGCTAAAACATGCTAGCAAACTCTTAGCCAAGTGCTAAAGCATGCTATTATTGCAATTAAATAGGAATTTGCTGTAACTCAGGCATGGAATGTCCAATCTGCCCCAAACTTCACACTTTTGATAAGAGTCATGGCCTGAACACATCTACATGAGAATGTTCAGTTATAGTAATAGCGCCACCAACTGGCAACAGGAAGTGACATGTTTAACACGTTGATGCCGTTCTAGCAACATGTTAAAACATGCTAACAATGCTTAGCTAAGTTCTAAAGAATGCTAATTCAATGAAACATGACTTTGTTGTTACTCAAGAAGGCAATGTCCAATTTGCACCAAACTTCACATGTTTGATAAGAGTTCTGTCCTGAACACACATCCATGCTCATATTCAGTTATAGTCATAACGCCACCTACTGGCAACAGAAACTGACATGGTTAACACAGTAATGCAGTACTAACCACATAATTATTGTGTACTAAGCATGCTAGAAACAGACTGAACATGCTAGCAACACTTAGCTGAGTCATGAAGCATGCTATTATCACCATTATACAAAACATTTTGTAACTGACTTTGACATACTCTTACTATATATACCTCCTTAAATGTACATTTCCCAACCATGCTCTGCCTTCCTAAAGCCACCGAGTGTTGATGGCACGGGTGCGAGGGCCCTTTCATCGCTGCTTGCAGCTTTAATTATTATTATTATTATTCTTCTCCGCATTGAATTGCATTTTTGAGGGCCTAAACATGCGCGAAAACTCACGAAACTTTGCACACGCGTCAGAACTGGCGAAAATTTACATCTGATATAGGTTTCAGAATTGGACGGGGCAAAATGGCTCGATAGCGCCACCTATAAAAGTTCAACGGAGTGCGCCTCCTGCAACGTTCCACGTACGTGCACGAAATTCGGTACATACGTGTAATGACCTAATACCTACAAAAAAGTCTCTTGGAGCATAGCCCTAAACACAACAGGAAGTCAGCCATTTTGAACTTCCTCTCAGATTTTTGTGCAGTTTTTGCCATTTTCAGGCCTCGTACTTTAACGAACTCCTCCTACAGTTTTAATCTGATCATCTTCAAATTTGGTGAGTGTAATCTTAAGGCCTTTGCGACGTTAAATTGCGAAGATCTTGAGTTTTCGTCGAAGGGCGGGTCCTCGGCGGCCTTACAAATTTCGATGTTTCGCCATGAAACAGGAAGTTGCTGTAACTCAGGCATGGAATGTCCAATCTCCCCCAAACTTCACACGTTTGATAAGAGTTCTGTCCTGAACACATGGCCATGCTCATATTCAGTTATAGTCATAGCGCCACCTGCTGGCAACAGGAAGTGACATGTTTAACACTGTTATGGACTCCTAATAACATATAAAAAAGTGCCAGCAAGTGCGAAACATGCTAACAACATACTAGAAGCATGCTAAAACATGCTAGCAAACTCTTAGCTAAGTGCTAAAGCATGCTATTATTGCAATTAAATAGGAATTTGCTGTAACTCAGGCATGGAATGTCCAATCTGCCCCAAACTTCACACTTTTGATAAGCGTTCTGTCCTGAACACATCTACATGATAATATTCAGTTATAGTAATAGCGCCACCTACTGGCAACAGGAAGTGTCATGTTTAACACGTTGATGCCATTCTAGCAACATGTTAAAAATGCCATTGAGGTCTAAACATGCTAGAAACATGTTAAAACATGCTAGCAATACTTAGCTAAGTGCTAAAGCATGCTAATTCAATGAAACAGGATGTTGTTGTTACTCAAGAAGGCAATGTCCAATATGCGCCAAACTTCACACTTTTAATAAACGTTCTGTCCTGAACACATGACCATGCTCATATTCAGTTACAGTCATAGTGCCACCTGCTGGCAACAGGAAGTGACATGTTAAACACTGTTGTGGACATATAAAAACATATAAAAAAAGTGCCAGCAAGTGCTAAACATGCTAACAACATACTAGAAACATGCTAAAACATGCTAGCAAACACTTAGCTAAGTGCTAAAGCATGCTATTGCTGCAATTAAATAGGAATTTGCTGTAACACAGGCATGGAATGTCCAATCTGCCCCAAACTTCACACGTTTGATAAGAGTCATGGCCTGAACACATCTACATGAGAATATTCAGTTATAGTAATAGCGCCACCTGCTGTCAACAGGAAGTGACATGTTTAACACTGTTGTGGTCTCCTAATAACATATATAAAAGAGCCAGCAAGTGCTAAACAGGTTAGCAACATACTAGAAACATGCTAGCAAACACTTAGCTAAGTGATAAAGCATGCTATTACTGCAATTAAATAGGAATTTGCTGTAACTCAGGCATGGAACGTCCAATCTGCCCCAAACTTCACATGTTTGATAAGAATCATGGCCTGAACGCATGCCTATGCTCAAATTCAGTTATAGTAATAGCGCCACCTACTGGCAACAGGAAGTGACATGTTTAACACGTTGATGCCGTTCTAGCAACATGTTAAAAATGCCATTGAGTTCTAAACATGCTAGAAACATATTAAAACATGCTAGCAATACTTAGCTAAGTGCTAAAGCATGCTAATTCAATGAAACAGGACTTTGTTGTTACTCAAGAAGGCAATGTACAATCTACCCCAAACGTCACACGTTTGATAAGAGTTATCTCTTGAACACATGTCCATGCTCATATTTAGTTATAGTCATAGCGCCACCTGCTGGCAACAGGAAGTGACGTTTAACACTGTTCTTGACTCCTAATAACATATAAAAAAATGCCAGTAGGTGCTAAACATCCTACCAACATACTAGAGACATGCTAAAACATAATAGCAAACACTTAGCTAAGTGCTAAAGAATGATATTACTGCAATTAAATATGAATTTGCTGTAACTCAGGCATGGAATGTCCAATCTGCCCCAAACTTCACACTTTTGATAAGCGTTCTGTCCTGAACACATGACCATGCTTATATTCAGTTACAGTCATAGCGCCACCTGCTGGCAACAGGAAGTGACATGTTTAACACTGTTGTGGACTCCTAATAACATATAAAAAAGTGCCAGCAAGTGTTAAACATGCTAACAACATACTAGAAACATGCTAAAACATGCTAGCAAACTCTTAGCCAAGTGCTAAAGCATGCTATTATTGCAATTAAATAGGAATTTGCTGTAACTCAGGCATGGAATGTCCAATCTGCCCCAAACTTCACACTTTTGATAAGAGTCATGGCCTGAACACATCTACATGAGAATGTTCAGTTATAGTAATAGCGCCACCAACTGGCAACAGGAAGTGACATGTTTAACACGTTGATGCCGTTCTAGCAACATGTTAAAACATGCTAACAATGCTTAGCTAAGTTCTAAAGAATGCTAATTCAATGAAACATGACTTTGTTGTTACTCAAGAAGGCAATGTCCAATTTGCACCAAACTTCACATGTTTGATAAGAGTTCTGTCCTGAACACACATCCATGCTCATATTCAGTTATAGTCATAACGCCACCTACTGGCAACAGAAACTGACATGGTTAACACAGTAATGCAGTACTAACCACATAATTATTGTGTACTAAGCATGCTAGAAACAGACTGAACATGCTAGCAACACTTAGCTGAGTCATGAAGCATGCTATTATCACCATTATACAAAACATTTTGTAACTGACTTTGACATACTCTTACTATATATACCTCCTTAAATGTACATTTCCCAACCATGCTCTGCCTTCCTAAAGCCACCGAGTGTTGATGGCACGGGTGCGAGGGCCCTTTCATCGCTGCTTGCAGCTTTAATTATTATTAGGGCCCGAGCACCGATGGTGTGAGGACCCTCTTGGAATTGCTCTGTTTATTATTAGGGCCCGAGCACCGATGGTGTGAGGACCCTCTTGGAATTGCTCTGTTTATTATTATTATTATTATTCTTCTCCGCATTGAATTGCATTTTTGAGGGCCTAAACATGCGCGAAAACTCACAAAACTTTGCACACGCGTCAGAACTGGCGAAAATTTACATCTGATATAGGTTTCAGAATTGGACGGGGCAAAATGGCTCGATAGCGCCACCTATAAAAGTTCAACGGAGTGCGCCTCCTGCAACGTTCCACGTACGTGCACGAAATTCGGTACATACGTGTAATGACCTAATACCTACAAAAAAGTCTCTTGGAGCATAGCCCTAAACACAACAGGAAGTCAGCCATTTTGAACTTCCTCTCAGATTTTTGTGCAGTTTTTGCCATTTTCAGGCCTCGTACTTTAACGAACTCCTCCTACAGTTTTAATCTGATCATCTTCAAATTTGGTGAGTGTAATCTTAAGGCCTTTGCGACGTTAAATTGCGAAGATCTTGAGTTTTCGTCGAAGGGCGGGTCCTCGGCGGCCTTACAAATTTCGATGTTTCGCCATGAAACAGGAAGTTGCTGTAACTCAGGCATGGAATGTCCAATCTCCCCCAAACTTCACACGTTTGATAAGAGTTCTGTCCTGAACACATGGCCATGCTCATATTCAGTTATAGTCATAGCGCCACCTGCTGGCAACAGGAAGTGACATGTTTAACACTGTTATGGACTCCTAATAACATATAAAAAAGTGCCAGCAAGTGCGAAACATGCTAACAACATACTAGAAGCATGCTAAAACATGCTAGCAAACTCTTAGCTAAGTGCTAAAGCATGCTATTATTGCAATTAAATAGGAATTTGCTGTAACTCAGGCATGGAATGTCCAATCTGCCCCAAACTTCACACTTTTGATAAGAGTCATGGCCTGAACACATCTGCATGAGAATGTTCAGTTATAGTAATAGCGCCACATACTGGCAACAGGAAGTGACATGTTTAACACGTTGATGCCGTTCTAGCAACATGTTAAAAATGCCATTGAGTTCTAAACATGCTAGAAACATGTTAAAACATGCTAACAATGCTTAGCTAAGTGCTAAAGAATGCTAATTCAATGAAACATGACTTTGTTGTTACTCAAGAAGGCAATGTCCAATTTGCACCAAACTTCACACGTTTGATAAGAGTTCTGTCCTGAACACACATCCATGCTCATATTCAGTTATAGTCATAACGCCACCTACTGGCAACAGAAACTGACATGGTTAACACAGTAATGCAGTACTAACCACATAATTATTGTGTACTGAGCATGCTAGAAACAGACTAAACATGCTAGCAACACTTAGCTGAGTCATGAAGCATGCTATTATCACCATTATACAAAACATTTTGTAACTGACTTTGACATACTCTTACTATATATACCTCCTTAAATGTACATTTCCCAAACATGCTCTGTCTTCCTAAAACCACCGAGTGTTGATGGCACGGGTGCGAGGGCCCTTTCATCGCTGCTTGCAGCTTTAATTATTATTATTATTCTTATTTTTCTGTCAACCTTTCGGGCACTTTTGAGACCCTTAACATGCTCGAAAACTCTTGAAACTTTGCACACGGGTCAGAACCCGCGGCCATCAGGGCCGGGCTGAAGCTGGTACCCGGGCGTGGCAGGGGGGCTCGACAGCGCCCCCTTGAACGGGGTCCGAAAACTTGGTCCATAAATCAGACACGCTTGCATGTAATAATATGAAACTCGGTACACATATAGATCTCATCGGGCCGAACAACTTTCGTACTTTTACTTTTTACGCCAGCCCAACAGGAAGTCAGCTATTATGGGTTGTTTTGAAACGCATGCTGTGGAATTTAATGTACTCCTCCTAGAGAATTCATCCAATCGCCTCCAAACTCAGTCAGCATGAAGTCAAGACATTGAGGATGCTAAATTGCGGACGGATTTTTGATATCTCGAACGGTTTGGCCGTGGCAAGGAAACGAATTTATGGCGAATAAGGGACACAGGAAGTGTGTTATAACTTCAGCATACATTATCTGATCTTGATGAAACTTCAGCAGTGTGTCTGTTGTAAGAGGCCGAACACAAGGATGTGACTATTGTGAGTCAAAGTTATAGCGCCACCAACTGGCAGCAGGAAGTGTGTCACTTTCAAAATGCTTTGAAATCACTCTCTTATTTTTACCCGATTTGCTTCAAACTTTATGTGAATAATGTAGACACACGGCAGATGTAGACCTGTGAAAGGATTATTGATATCTTAGATACTGTTGCCATGGCAACGCATCAAACTTTAATATTCTTTTTTGATGCTTTTGAGACTCTTAACATACTTGAAATTGCATGAAACTCGACAGACACATCACACTTATTATCCAGTAGACATGGGCAAAGTTTAAGAAACGGGCGTGGTGAGGGGCTCAGTAGCGCCACCTTTAGTCAAAAATGGGGGCTTAGTTTTACCTAGAATCACAAAACTTGGTATGTATATTGTTCTTATCGAGCCGGACAACTTTCTAATTTACACTTATTAGCTCAAAGCAACAGAAAGTCAGATATTTTGGTTTGAATGTGATTTTTTGGAGAATTTTCTCTCTCTCTCTGTCTCTGAGTGTGTGAGGGGTGGGGGTGATTTGTCAGTTGAGTGAGATTTTCTTTTTCATTTGTATTTCAAGGTTTCTGGGGCTTTTGGGTCCCTAAACGTGCTCGAAAACTCTTGAAACTTTGCACACAGGTCAGAACCCGCGGCCATCAGGGCGGGGCTGAATCTGGTAGCCGGGCGTGGCAGGGGGGCTCAACAGCGCCCCCTTGAACGGGGTTCTAAAACTTGGTCCATATATCAAACATGCTTGCATGAATTAATTTGAAACTCGGTACACATATAGATCTCATCGGGCCGAACAACTTTCGTGCTCTAAGTTTTACGCCAGCCCAACAGGAAGTCGGCTATTTAGGGTTGTTTTGAAACGCTTGCTGTGGAATTTAATGTACTCCTCCTAGGAAATACATCGATTCGCCTCCAAACTCGGTCAGCGTGAAGTCAAGACATTGAGGATGCTAAATTGCGGACGGATTTTTGATATCTCGAACGGTTTGGCTGTGGCGAGGAAACGAATTAATGGCGAGAAAAGAGAAACACGAAGTGTTATAACTAATGCATACATTAACTGATCTTGATGAAACTTCAGCAGTTTGTTCATGGTAAGAGGCCGATCAGATGGATGTAACTATTGTGTGTCAAAGTTAACCCTCTATTGCACGCATTATTAATTAGACATTGTAAAAAATGTTTTGCATGTTTTTATTACTTAACATGAGCTAAATAACAGATATATATAAAAAAAATCTAAAAAAAAGTTTAAAGGGGGGTCGTTGGTAAATTGTTGCCATATGGCAACAATATGCAATCGTGGAAAGTACCATAAAATCCAAAAAAAATTAAAAAAACTAATTTTATTTAAAACAAGACTCAACAAATCCATCTCATACTTAGTGAAATGTTTAAACAAACATTTATACAGTAAAAACATTATATAATTTCAACAGTTATCTGAAATGTCTGGTAATAATAACCAGGAACCTGGAACCTGTCTCACTGAAATACACTATTTATTCGTTTCATTTCATTTAGTCATTTTTTTTGCTGTTTCATTTCATTTAATTCTCTTCATGACTTGTGAAAGTCAGTGAAGCAGAGGAAAACTAAACACTTGGAGCACTTGCTTCTTACAATGCCCTTGCATCCTGGCATTTTGCATCTGCCCTTCTCAGATGCATGCAAGGGCCAGTGGTCTGTGCGGTCTCTGCGGACAGGATCTGGCGGGACAAAGCTTTGGGGCCCTCTTTTATTTTTCCCCACCACAACAGCTTGTGAAGGTCTAATGTTTTTACCTTTAAAATATAAGCAAAAGTTGTAAACATAGTCTCAGAGTAGTTTCATGCTATGTAAGTCAATGGGACTCCATTAGGTTGAATGCACCAGGACGTTTCCATATTTGCATATAGTTGCCATATGGCAACAAATGTATTTTAGCATATTACAAAAAACTTATAAAATCAAAACTGAATTTAATGTTAAAAAATTAAAGTTTACTTACCCCAGATACTGATTTAATTTTTTTATTTGATGAAAATTTTCCAAAATTCTGAATAAAAGGCTATCTTCAGGAGCCCCAGACAGTGATGTTTGCATGTCAATGTCCATGAGCAAAAAGGACTGGCAAACAGGATATCCTGGTCATGTGACCTCATAAATTGTATTTTCTTAAAAGTTAAAGCCCCCTTTTCACAACTAACTGTAAAAACATAGATTTTATATCACAGCTTTAAAAAAAAATTAAGATAAAGTAATTGTTGCCATATGGCAACGCTATGCAATAGAGGGTTAAAGCGCCACCAACTGGCAGCAGGAAATGTGTCACTTTCAAAATGCTTTTGACAAAAGTGGGGGGGGTCGTTTTACCTACAGTAGCACAACTCAGTACGTATGTTGATCTCATCGACCCGGACAACTTTCTAATTTAAAGTCATTAGCTCCGACCATCAGGAAGTCAGATATTTTGGTTTGAATGTGGATTTTTTGCAAAATCAGCCTCCAAAAGGCACTAAAATCCTCAAATCTTCTAAAAATGTAATTTTATACCATTTATTTCTATATAAAAGTATACAAATATCACAACTAAACCCATTTTATTCTGATTTTAAAAAGAATTTTATTCTAATTTTATTCTAAATTTTAAAACAGTAAAGTAAAAAAAAAATTCAAGTCATACATAGGGCTATACTGCCCTCTCGTGTCCAAAAGGACATCAAAATAATATATAAAACTTTTTACCAGCTAGGCCAATAATGTATTTAAATATACATTTATTAGGTATGTGTCTGAGGATATTTTCCCACCGGTTAATCGACGTGTGTGACACGAGCGGGTGCTTTTAAATCGCTAATATAAAAGTGAAAGAAAAATACGGACGTCCGCACGGACATTTATAATGGTGCACACACAAATCACACACACGTTGGAAAGAATTATGCTTTTAAACAACACTAAACTATGACATTGTTAAATAGTCCATGTGAGGGGCGCTGCACTGTGGCGACCTGTGGAAGCAGTAGCGTCAAAGTAGTAACACGTTTGTTTGTTTGTTTGTTTGCTTGTTCGTCCTTTTTGGATTGGATTGTGTATACTGAACTATCATGATGATATATCGCACGTTTGTGAACCTGCTGATTATTTGCCTATTCCTCGGCTATTTTGCGAGAGGACAGCGTGGGAACAGAGAGCGGCTTCAATACAGTCATGACTTCCTTGTGCAGTTCCGTGCTTCTGACTACGGCGTGTTGGATCAAATCCTCGACTGGCCTGCAGAAATCTTAAGGAGTGAGTTTCCCAGTGTGCGTACAGAAAAGACTGCTGGCCAGAAGGTGAGGAAACGGGGGAAGAAAGGGGGATTGCGGCAGAGATTACGTAAACAGCGATTGAATCGCATTCCACTCCCTTCAATAATCCTGGCCAACTGCCAGTCTCTCAGGAATAAACTGGACGAATTACAAGCAAATGTCCGGTTTCTTTCTGATTATAGAAATGCATGTGTTATTTCCCTGACTGAGACTTGGCTTAAAGAACATGACTTAGACTCTGATTTGGAAATCGATGGCTTCGGTGTTCCAGTGCGGTTGGACAGGGATGCCGCTGTAACGGGAAAATCCTTGGGTGGAGGGGTATGCATCTACGTTAATCAGCGTTGGTGCAGGTCTGTGATTTTGAGAGAATCTGTGTGTACTCCCGATATTGAACTGTTGTCGATTTCACTCCGCCCCTTCTACTTGCCCCGGGAGTTTCCACAAATATTTATTTCTGTTGTATACATCCACCCAAAGGCTAATGTGGAAAATGCCTCGGATATTTTATGTAAAGTGGTACACCGGCTTCAAAGCATCTCCCCTGATGCACCTAATATTGTGATGGGAGATTTTAATCATTGTAAAATGAAGACATCACTTATACATTTTGAACAATATGTGGACTGTCCTACCAGATATGGAAAATGTTTGGATCTTTGTTATGGGTCTATTAAGGGGGCATATAAGTCGTCGTTAAGAGCCCCTTTGGGCAAGTCTGACCATCATGTTGTTTATCTAGCCCCTACTTATAAACCTGTTTTAAAAAGGGAAAAAACAGAGAAGAAATTAGTTCCTGTTTGGTCTGAAGACTCAATTCAAGAGTTGATGGGATGCTTTGAATGTACTGATTGGGACTTGTTCAAATCCGAATGTACTGACTTAGACGATCTTACTGAAACTGTGACTAGCTATATTGAATTTTGTGAAGACTTGGTAATTCATAAAAAAGCATGTATAGTTTTTCCAAACAATAAGCCTTGGATTACTAAACAAGTTAAAAATTCTATTAACTTAAGGAATATTTATTTTAAACAAGGCGATAGTATTCGGTACAAAGAGGCCAATAAACAAGTTAGAAATGAGGTGAAATTAGCAAAATTGCGGTACAAGGAAAAGATAGAAACTATGTTTACAAATGGAAAGTCTCATGTAGCTTGGGATGGAGTGAAGTCTATTATCGGAACTAAACAGAAGAGAAAATGTATTAGTTTTGGAGGGAAATCTGATTATGAATTAGCAGATGCTTTTAATTCGTTTTATGTACGTTTTGACAATCATGATTTTTCAAGAGAATTGTCTGAATATAGGGGAAATTCTGTGACTCAGAACACTCCTGTTAAAATTCAAATTAATGAGGCTGATGTACGTAGCTGTTTTAGTCAGGTCAAGGTTAGAAAGAGTCCAGGCCCTGACCACATTGGTGGTAGGTTGTTGAAAAACTGTGCAGAGCAGCTTTCAGGGATTTATTCATTTATTTTTAATGAATCATTAAAATTTTCTAAGGTCCCTCGTTTATGGAAAGATGCCATTGTGGTACCAATTGCGAAAAAAAGAAATTCTTCTTCTCTTAAAGACTACAGGCCTGTTGCATTAACCTCCTTGATTATGAAATCTTTTGAAAAAATAGTAAGGAAGGAGATTTTAACCCTAACACAGCCAGCACTTGATCCTATGCAGTTTGCATATAGATCTGGTAGAGGAGTTGATGATGCCACTTGTACCTTGTTGAATATGATTTTAGGACACTTAGAAGGCAAGAAAAGTCATGCACGTTTGCTTTTTATAGATTTTTCTTCTGCTTTTAATTGTGTTCAGCCTCACATTTTGGCAAAGAAATTGATTGATACTTTTAAACTAGATCTAAATACTGTGTGCTGGTTGGTGGATTTTTTAACTAATAGATCCCAAAGAGTACGGGTCAATGGAGTGGTGTCGAATATTTTGATGTCCTCCACGGGTACGCCACAAGGTTGCGTTTTGTCTCCTCTTTTGTTTTCTTTATACACCGATGACTGTCGTAGTGTTTTTAATGGGAGACACATTGTTAAATTTGCGGACGATTCTGTGATTGTGTCTCTTCTCACTGAGTCTGAGCCAGATGTTGGGCCAGTGATCGATAATTTTATTCAATGGTGTGATGATTCATTTTTAAATATTAATGCTTCAAAAACAAAAGAGATGCTTATTGACTTCCGTAAGAAGAACTCTGCACCTGTGTTGCCTTCTATCATAAAGGGACAGCAGGTAGAAGTAGTCAAACAATATAAATATTTAGGTACTATAATTGACGATAAACTCCAATTTGAGGAAAACACCGATATAATTAGAGGAAAAGCTCTTCAGCGTATGCATTTTTTAAGGAAACTTCGACTTTTTAACATGGATGTTTCTTTTATGAAAATGTTTTATACATGCTTCATTGAAGCCATTTTAAGTTTTTCCATCGTCTGCTGGTATGGTAACCTTAATTTAAAGAACAGGAGGAAGCTGACAAGCATTGTGACAATGTGCAGTAAGATAGTGGGGACCGATTTAAGGACTATCTCACAGATTTATGAGTGCAGGACAATTAGGAAGGGCCAGGTAGTGCTTTCTGATGTTACTCATCCATTGTGTGCTGAATTTCAACTCCTTCCTTCAGGGCGGAGATTTAGACTCCCCTTGTGTAAATCAAATAGATATAGAAATTCTTTCATACCGGCGGCAATTAAGTTTTTAAACGATTTTTTGTAATTTAAGGTAATTGATGTGTTGTGTTGTGTTGTTAATATGTGTATGTGTATACTACTGCTCCTACTGCTGTCTATACAAAGAATTGCCTTTAAGGACAATAAAGTTTAACTAACTAAACCGCCATTAGATGTCGCCAAGTGACCGTCTTAATGAGCGAGTCATTGATTCATTCGTTCAAACGATTCGTAATCCATAAACATATACAGATCCATAAACATGGATCCATAAACATCCAATCCATAAACATAAACAGATGTTTATGGATTGATCATTCAATCTTTGAGTCAACCAATTCGTTCAAAATGCTGAATCATTCAGTTATGAGAAAACACGTTCCTGTGAGATGCGTTCTTCTGTGATCTTTGTTTAACTATTTTCGCTGCTGAAACAGAACAAAAACAGTCAATATTGTATCTAAAATGTAAATGACTTCATTTTAACTGTTAATATCCTGTTGTATGAAATTAATGTCACAGTTTCAATTGTGATTGTATTCAGGAAAATTTAGGTACGGAGAGCGAGCGATTTCAACGAAATCAGAACTAAACCCATTTTATTCTTTTATTATTATTATTATTCAATTTAAGAATTATGTTTGAGTTTAAAAAAAGCCAGAATGTTTTAGTCCAAAAAATAAATAAATCATGCCATGGATTGCTTGAAATTTAATTTTTTTATTATATTTATTTTTTCGTTTTGGCTTTGTTTATAGTTTATTTTTTATTTTTTATTCTTGTTCCGTTCTGAATATCATTACATTTAATGGATTTGTTGTGGAATATTTTGAGTGTATCATAAAATCTGAATATTCTCTCGATTTAGTGATCCCCTACTTATTATTTTATTATTTTTTTTTCTTTGTTCTAATCAGGTCAGGCAAGTAAAATTATCTGTGTCTTGTCCCTTAAATTTATTTATATCTATATGTATGTGTGTGTGTATATATATATATATATATATATGTATGTGTGTGTGTGTGTGTGTGTGTATATATATATATAAATATAAATATAGCTGCGAGCAGCGATGGAGGGCCAAAGCCGGCGGTACCGCCACCCTGGCACCAGGATTGCGGTGCCACCGGCTTGGGCCCGTAATCGCTGCTCGCAGCTATATTTATTATTATTATTATTATTTTGTCAACCTTTCGGGCACTTTTGGGGCCCTTAACATGCTCGAAAACTCTTGAAATTTTGCACACAGGTCAGAACCCGCGGCCATCAGGGCCGGGCTGAAGCTGGTACCCGGGCGTGGCAGGGGGCCTCGACAGCGCCCCCTGGAACGGCATCCGAACACTTGTCCATAAATCAGACACGCTTGCATGTAATAATATGAAACTCGGTACACATATAGACCTCATCGGGCCGAACAACTTTCGTGCTCTAAGTTTTACGCCAGACCAACAGGAAGTCGGCTATTATAGGTTGTTTGGAAACGCATGCTGTGGAATTTGATGTACTCCTCCTAGGAAATTCATCCATTCGCCTCCAAACTCGGTCGGCATGAAGTCAAGATATTGAGGATGCTAAATTGCGGACGGATTTTTGATATCTCGAACGGTTTGGCCGTGGCAAGGAAACAAATTTATGGCGAATAATTCAAACAGGAAGTGTGTTATAACTTCTGCATACATTAACTGATCTTGATGAAACTTCAGCAGTGTGTTAGTTGTAAGAGGCCGATCACATGGATGTGACATTTGTGAGTCAAAGTTATAGCGCCACCAACTGGCAACAGGAAGTGTGTCACTTTCAAAATGCTTTGAAATCACCCTCTTATTTTTACCCGATTTGCTTAAAACTTTATGTGTATAATGTAAACACACGGCAGATGGAGACCTGTGAAAGGATTATTGATATCTTAGATACTGTTGCTGTGGCAACGCATCAAACTTTAATATTCTTTTCGGATGCTTTTGAGACTCTTCACATGCTTGAAAATGCATGAAACTCGACAGACACATCACATTTATTATCCAGTAGACATGTGCAAAGTTTCAGAAACGGGCGTGGTGAAATGGCTCAGTAGCGCCACCTTTAGTCAAAAGTGGGGGGGTTAGTTTTATCAACAGCAACAAAACTTGGTATGTGTATTGTTCTCATCAAGACGGACAACTTTCTAATTTACAGTAACTAGCTCGGACCAAGAGGAAGAGAGATATTTTGGTTTGAATGTGGATTTTCTGGAGAATTTTCTCTCCCTCTCTCTGTCTCTCTGTGTGTGTGAGGGAAGGGGGGGATTTGACTATTGCTTTTATATTGTTAATCAAGGTTTCAGGGGCTTTTGGGGTCCTTAACGTGCTCAAAAACTCTTGAAACTTTGCACACAAGTCAGAACCCCCTGGCATCAGGGCCGGGCTGAAGCTGGTACCCGGGCGTGGCAGGGGGGCTCAACAGCGCCCCCTTGAACTGGGTCTGAAAACTTGGTCCATAGATCAAACACGCTTGCATGAATTAATATGAAACTCGGTACACATATAGATCTCATCGGGCCGAACAACTTTTCCCCGGTCAAGTTTTACGCCAGCCCAACAGGAAGTCGGCTATTATGGGTTGTTTGGAAAACGCTTGCTGTGGAATGCGAAGTACTCCTCCTAGAGAATTCATCCAATCCCCACCAAACTCGGTGTGCATGAAGTCAAGTCATTGAGGATGCTAAATTGCGGAAGGATTTTTGATATCTCGAACGGTTTGGCCGTGGCGAGGAAACAAATTTATGGCGAGAAAAGAGAAACACGAAGCGGTATAACTTCTGCATACATTAACTGATCTTGATGAAACTTCACCAGTGTGTTCGTGGTAAGAGGCCGATCAGATGGATGTAACTATTGTGAGTCAAAGTTATAGCACCACCAACTGGCAGCAGGAAGTGTGTCACTTTCAAAATGCCTTTGACAAAAGTGGGGGGGGGGGTTAGTTGTATACAGTAACAAAAATCAGTACGTACATTGGTCTCATCGAGCCGGACAACTTTCTAATTTAAAGTAATTTGCTCCGACCAACAGGAAGTCAGATATTTAGGTCTGAATGTGGATTTTTGGGATATTTCAGACTCTGAGTTTTTAGCTACTCCTCCTAACTGTTTTTTTTTTTTCACACCAAACGTTTTCAACACGATGAAAATACATTAAAGATGCTAAATTGTGAACGGATATTAAATATTTCAAACAGTTTTGATATAGTGAGGGATTAAAGTAATGTACAAAAAGGAAACGCTAAAAGCCTCATCTTCTAAAAATGTAATTATACACCATTTATTTCTATATAAAAGTATACAAATATCACAACTAAACCCATTTTATTCTTTTTTTTTTTTCAATTTAAGAATTACTTATACTTTTAAAAATAGCAATTGTACTCTTTAGTCCCATAAAAGTCAAGTCATACGTAGGACTATACTGCCCTCTTGTGTTCAAAATCAGGTAGGCCTATTGTATCTATATAAAAATATACTAGGTATGTGACGGTGAGAATATTTTACCACCGGTTAATCAACGGGTTAATCAACGTTAATCAATGTTGTGGAATATTTTGTGTGTATCATAAAATCAGAATAAAGTAAGACAAGTAATATTTTCTGTCTTCTATATATATATATATATATATATATATATATGTATATATGTGTGTGTATGTATATGTATATATATATATATATATATATATAAATATAGCTGCGAGCAGCGATGAAGGGCCAAAGCCGGCGGCACCGCCACCCCGGTGCCTTTAGGTAACTAAAGGCACCGGGGTGGCGGTGCCACCGGCTTGGGCCCGTAATCGCTGCTCGCAGCTATATTTATTATTATTATTATTATTATTTTGTCAACCTTTCGGCCACTTTTGGGGCCCTTAACATGCTCGAAAACTCTTGAAATTTTGCACACAGGTCAGAACCCGCGGCCATCAGGGCCGGACTGAAGCTGGTACCCGGGCGTGGCAGGGGGGCTCGACAGCGCCCCCTGGAACGGGATCCGAACACTTGTCCATAAATCAGACACGCTTGCATGTAATAATATGAAACTCGGTACACATATAGATCTCATCGGGCCGAACAATTTTCGTGCTCTAAGTTTTACGCCAGCCCAACAGGAAGTCGGCTATTTAGGGTTGTTTGGAAACGCATGCTGTGGAATTTAATGTACTCCTCCTAGGGAATTAATCGATTCGCCTCCAAACTCGGTGTGCATGAAGTCAAGACATTGAGGATGCTAAATTGCGGACGGATTTTTGATATCTCGAACGGTTTGGCCGTGGCGAGGAAACGAATTTATGGCGAAAAAATGAAACAGGAAGTGTGTTATAACTTCTGCATACATTAACTGATCTTGATGAAACTTCAGTAGTGTGTTCGTTGTAAGAGGCCGATCGCACAGATGTGACTATTGTGAGTCAAAGTTATAGCGCCACCAACAGGCAGCAGGAAGTACATCACTATTAAAATGTTTTGAAATCACTGTCTTATTTTTACCAGATTTGCTTCAAACTTTATGTGTACAATGTAGACACACGGCAGATGTAAACCTGTGAAAGGATTATTGATATCTTAGATACTGTTGCCGTGGCAACGCATCAAACTTTAATATTCTTTTTTTATGCTTTTGAGACTCTTAACATACTTGAAATTGCATGAAACTCGACAGACACATCACATTTATTATCCAGTAGACATGTGCAAAGTTTCAGAAACGGGCGTGGTGAGGGGCTCAGTAGCGCCACCTTTAGTCATAAGTGGGGGGGTTAGTTTTATCAACAGCAACAAAACTTGGTATGTGTATTGTTCTCATCAAGACGGACAACTTTCTAATTTACATGAACCATCTCCGACCAACAGGAAGAGAGATATTTTGGTTTGAATGTGGATTTTCTGAAGAATTTTCTCTCCCTCTCTCTGTGTCTGTGTGTGTGTGAGGGGAGGGGGGGATTTGACTATTGCTTTTATATTGTTAATCAAGGTTTCAGGGGCTTTTGGGGTCCTTAACGTGCTCAAAAACTCTTGAAACTTTGCACACAGGTCAGAACCCACGGCCATCAGGGCCGGGCTGAAGCTGGTACCCGGGCGTGGCTGGGGGGCTCAACAGCGCCCCCTTGAACGGGGTTCTAAAACTTGATCCATATATCAAACACGCTCGCATGAATTAATATGAAACTCGGTACACATATAGGTCTCATCGGGCCGAACAACTTTACCCCGGTCAAGTTTTACGCCAGCCCAACAGGAAGTCGGCTATTATGGGTTGTTTGGAAAACGCTTGCTGTGGAATGTGAAATACTCCTCCTAGAAAATTCACCGTGTCCCCTTCAAACTCGGTGTGCATGTAGTCAAGACTTTGAGGATGCTAAATTGCGGACGGATTTTTGATATCTCGAACGGTTTGGCTGTGGCGAGGAATCGAATTTATGGCGAGAAAAGAGAAACACGGAAGTGGAATAACTTCTGCATACATTAACTGATCTTGATGAAACTTCAGCAGTGTGTTCGTGGTAAGAGGCCGATCAGATGGATGTAGCTATTGTGAGTCAAAGTTATAGCGCCACCAACTGGCAGCAGGAAGTGTGTCACTTTCAACATGCTTTTGACAAAAGTGGGGGGGTTAGTTTTAACTACAGTAAAGAAAAAATAGTTTGTATATTGTTCTCATCAAGCCGGACAACTTTCTAATTTACATTCAATAGCTCTGGCCATCAGGAAGTCAGATATTTTGGTCTGAATGTGATTTTTTTGCAAAATCAGCCTCTGAATTTTTAGCCACTCCTCTTAAACTATTTATTTTATTCGTACCAAACTTTTTCAACATGATGAAACTACATTAAATATGCTAAATTGTGAATGGATAATAAATATCTCAAACGGTTTTGCTATGGCGAGGGATTAAATAATGTCCAAAAAGGAAACACTAAAAATCTTCTAAAAATGTAATTATATACCATTTATTTCTATATAAAAGTATACAAATATCACAACTAAACCCATTTTATTCTGTTTTTGCAATTCAAGAAGAATGAAAAAGTTAAAACAGGCTATTTAGTGCTATTTGGTTCAACAAAAAAGCAAACATAGGGCTATACTGCCCTCTTGTGTCCAAAAGGACATCAAAATAGTATATAAAACTTTTTACCAGGTAGGCCAATATTGTATTTAAATATACATGTATTAGGTATGTGTCTGAGGATATTTTCCCACCGGTTAATCGACGTGTGACACGAGTGGGTGCTTTTAAATCGCTAATATAATAGTGTAAGAAAAATAATGATAATGTTGCACACACAAATCACACACATGTGGGAAAGAATGATGCTTTTAAACAACACTAAACCGCCATTAGGTGTCGCCAGGCATCCATCTTAATAAGCGAGTCATTGATTCATTCGTTCAAACGATTTGTTCGAATGAGTCGATCATGATTAAGACAGATGTTTATGGATTGATCATTCAATCTTTGAGTCAACCGATTCGTTAAAAATGCTGAATCGTTCAGTTATGAGAAAACACGTGATGCGTGATGGTTCTGCCGTGATCTTTGTTTAACTATTTTCGCTGCTGAAACAGAACAAAAACAGTCAACATTGCATCTAAAATGTAAGTGACTTAATTGTAACTGTTTATTAACCTGTTGTATGAAATCTAGGGGTGGGAGAAAAAATGTATTCTTAGATGCATCGCGATGCGGACGTGGACGATTCTGAATCGATTCACAAATGTCAAAAAATCGATTCTCTAAAAAAATATTTTTCTAATAACGTAATATTGACGGAAGGCAAAAGGCGGAACTCTAAGCGGACGTGCGTGCAGTCTGTGGCGCGCACATAACAGAGAAGTTTCTTCTGCTCACCAAGGCTGCATTTATTTGATTAAAAATACAAACAAAAACAGTAATATTGTAAAATATTATTCCAATTTAAAACAGCTGCTTTCTATTTTAATATATTTTAAACTGTTATTTATTCCTGTGATCAAAGCTGAGTTTTCAGCATCATTACTCCAGTCGTCACTGTCACATGATCCTTCAGAAATTATTCTAATATGATGATTGATACTCAAGAAACATTCATTATTATTTTAAATGTCGAAAACAGTTGTGTACAGTCTTTGATGAATAGAAAGTTCAAAAGAACAGCATTTATCTGAAATCTAAAGCTTTTGTAACGTTAAACACTACCGCTCAAAAGTTTTGGGTTAGTAATAATTAAAATTTTATTTTTTGGGGAAATAAATAAAATAAATCAGTACTTTTATTTATGAAGGATGAGTTAAACTGATCAACAGTTACAGTAAAGACATTTATAATGTTAAAAATATATATATTTGAAATATATGCTGTTCTTTTGAACTTTACATTCATCAAAGCATTTTGAAAAATAAAAAAATCTGTACACAACTGTTTTCAACATTGAAAATAATAAAGAATATTTATTGAGCATCAATCATCATATTAGTATGATTTCTGAAGGATCATGTGACACTGAAGACTGGAGTAATGATGCTGAAAACTCAATTTTGATCACAGAAATGAATTACTATGTAAAATATTTAAAAATTGAAAACAGCTGTTTTAAATTGGAATAATATTTCACAATATTACTGTTTTTGTTTGTATTTTTAATCAATAAATGCAGCCTTGGTGAGCAGAAGAGACTTCTCCTAAAAACATTAAAAATCTTACTGACCCCAAACTTTTGAACAATAAAATATATATATATATATATATATATATATATATATATATATATATATATATATACATATATATGTATGTGTGTGTATGTATGTATGTATATATATATATATATATATATATATATATATATATATATATATATATATATATATAAATATATATATATATATATATATATATATATATATAAATATAGCTGCGAGCAGCGATGGAGGGCCAAAGCCGGCGGTACCGCCACCCCGGTGCCTTTAGGTAACTAAAGGCACCGGGGTTGCGGTGCCACCGGCTTGGGCCCGTAATCGCTGCTCGCAGCTATATTATTATTATTATTATTATTATTGTTGTTCAAGGGTTCGGGGGCTTTTGGGGCCTTTAACATGCTCAAAAACTCATGAAACTTTGCACACAGGTCAGAACCCGCGGCCATTAGGGCCGGGCTGAAGCTGGTACCCGGGCGTGGCAGGGGGGCTCAACAGCGCCCCCTGGAACGGGATCCGAACACTTGTCCATAAATCAAACACACTTGCATGTAATAATATGAATCTCGGAACAGATATAGATCTCATCGGGCCGAACAACTTTCGTGCTCTAAGTTTTACGCCAGCCCAACAGGAAGTCGACTATTATGGGTTGTTTGGAAACGCATGCTGTGGAATTTAATGTACTCCTCCTAGGGAATTCATCTAATCGTCTCCAAACTCGGTCAGCATGAAGTCAAGACATTGAGGATGAAAAATTGCCAGGGGATTTTTGATATCTCGAACGGTTTGGCCGTGGCGAGGAAACGAATTTATGGCGAATAATGGAAACAGGAAGTGTATTATAACTTCAGCATACATTAACTGATCTTGATTAAACTTCAGCAGTGTGTTCGTTGTAAGAGGCCGATCAGATGGATGTGACTATTGTGAGTCAAAGTTATAGCGCCACCAACTGGCAACAGGAAGTGTGTCACTTTCAAAATGCTTTGAAATCACCCTCTTATTTTTACCCGATTTGCTTCAAACTTTATGTGTATAATGTAGACACACGGCAGATGTAGGCCTGTGAAAGGATTATTGATATCTTAGATACTGTTGCCGTGGCAACGCATCAAACATCAATATTATTTTCGGATGCTTTTGAGACTCTTCACATGCTTGAAAATGCATGAAACTCGACAGACACATCACATTTATTATCCAGTAGACATGTGCAAAGTTTCAGAAACGGGCGTGGTGAGGGGCTCAGTAGCGCCACCTTTAGTCAAAAATGGGGGCTTAGTTTTACATAGAGACTTAAAACTTGGTATGTATATTGTTCTCATCAAGCCGGACAACTTTCTAATTCATAGTCATAAGCTCTGACCAACAGAAAGTGAGATATTTTGGTTTGAATGTGATTTTTTGGAGAATTCTCTCTCTCTCTCTCTCTGTATCTGTATCTCAGTGTGTGTGTGTGGGGTGTGGGGGATTTGTCTGTTAGGAGAGATTTGCTTTTATAATTGTTTTTCAAGGTTTCAGGGGCTTTTGGGGCCCTTAACGTGCTCGAAAACTCTTGAAACTTTGCACACAGGTCAGAACCCGCGGCCATCAGGGCCGGGCTGAAGCTGGTACCCGGGCGTGGCAGGGGGGCTCAACAGCGCCCCCTTGAATGGGGTCCGAAAACTTGGTCCATATATCAAACACGCTTGGATGAATTAATATGAAACTCGGTACACATATAGATCTCATCGGGCCGAACAACTTCCGTGCTCTATGTTATTAGCTCCGCCCAACAGGAAGTCAGCTATTATGCGTTGTTTGAAAAACGCATGCTGTGGAATTTAATGTACTCCTCCTACAAAATTCATCCGATCCCCACCAAACTCGGTCAGCGTGAAGTCAAGACATTGAGGATGCTAAATTGCGGACGGACTTTTGATATCTCGAACGGTTTGGTCGTGGCGAGGAAACGAATTTATGGCGAGAAAAGAGAAACACAAAGTGTTATAACTTCTGCATACATTAACTGATCTTGATGAAACTTCAGCAGTGTGTTCGTGGTAAGAGGCCGGTCAGATGGATGTAACTATTGTGAGTCAAAGTTATAGCGCCACCAACTGGTAGCAGGAAGTGTGTCACTTTCAAAATGCTTTTGACAAAAGTGGGGGGGTTACCTTTACCCACAGTTACAAAAATCAGTACGCATATTGGTCTCATCGAGCCGGACAACTTTCTAATTTACAGTCGTTAGCTCCGAGCAACAGGAAGTCAGATATTTTGGCTTGAATGTGGATTTTTTGGATATGTCAGACCCTTGAGTTTTTAGCTACTCCTCCTAAGTGGTTTATTTTATTCACACCAAACATTTTCAACATGATAAAAATACATTAAAGATATATATATATATAAATATAGCTGCGAGCAGCGATGAAGGGCCTAAAGCCGGGGGCACCGCCACCCCGGTGCCTTTAGGTAACTAAAGGCACCGGGGTTGCGGTGCCACCGGCTTGGGCCCGTAATCGCTGCTCGCAGCTATATTTAGGGCCCGAGCACCGATGGTGTGAGGACCCTCTTGGAATTGCTCTGTTTATTATTATTATTAAGTTGGCTTGAGAGAGCCAACATATTGAAATCCTATTTAAACTTATTATTATTATTAAGTTGGCTTGAGAGAGCCAACTTACTGAAATCCTATTTAAACTTATTATTAAGTTGGCTTGAGAGAGCCAACTTACTGAAATTCTATTTAAACTTATTATTATTATTATTATTAAGTTGGCTTGAGAGAGCCAACATATTGAAATCCTATTTAAACTTATTATTATTATTATTAGTGGTGCTTGCTGAAAGCAAGGCATCACTATTGTTATTGCTCATACTTATTAATGGTGCTTGCTGAAAGCAAGGCATCATTAGTGTTCTCTTGCATACTTATTATTATTAGTGGTGCTTGCTGAAAGCAAGGCATCACTAGTGTTCTCTTGCATACTTATTATTATTAGTGGTGCTTGCTGAAAGCAAGGCATCACTATTGTTATTGCTCATACTTATTATTCTTCTTCTTCTTCTTATTGTTCTGGACAAAAGTTTGGCGCGTAACTCGCCCCGCACCGTTTGTCACAGACCCATGAATGAGGTGTCAAATCGACCGGCTTATTGAGGAGAGGTGTGCTATGACTTTTATAAGCGATCGGGGGTGCGGTGTTCGCCCCAGGGGCGAAAAAGCGCCCCAAAAAGTTCCATTGACTTAACATTGCGACGAACTTTGAGCACTCATAGCTCTGAGCGAGGATTTTGCAGAAACGTGTGATTTGCCACATTTGAAGAGGCTGACAGGCTCTGTAAGAACATACCTCACAATGGGGTAAAAGTTGCACCCCTGGGGGGCAGGAGCGTCCCAAAGTTGTCCCATTGACTTACTATGGGGAAGGAATGTCCCGTGAAACACACATGCTTTTCCTACTATGGTAAATTGCATAGGGATTTTGTAATGAACGTAGCTCTGGATCACAGTGTCATAGAGACAAGGGGGAGGGCTCATCTTACTCAGATGACCAATCAGTCTCTCAGGATCATTGTGAAGCTATCAAGCCACGCCCTAGCAACCATTTAGAGCACCTTAGCAACAAGTCCCATAGACTTCCATTGAAAGAGATCAAAGGGATATCTCAGGACTGAATTGTCATAGAAACATGGGGGTGGTCTCATTTGACTCGGGGCAGCAAACAGCCAATCATGAATCACCTCAACACTTCCTAGCCCCTCCCTAGCAACCATTGTCGAGCACCTTAGCAACCAAAATTCATAGAGAGATATCTTCTATTCTGAATGTCACAGAGGCATGGGAGTTGGTTTATATCATACATACTGACAAGCAGCCTTTGGAGTTTCATGATTGGCAGCTGCCAAGCCACTCCCTAGCAACCAAACAGAGTACCCTAGCAACCATTTTGCAAGACCTATATCTCTGCATCAGAACATCATAAAGAGATGGGGTTAACACAAGTTTGACTCAGGGCAGCAAACGGCCAATCATAAATCACCTCAACACTTCCTAGCCCCTCCCTAGCAACCATTGTCGAGCACCTTAGCAACAACAATCCAAAGAGGGATATCTTCCATTCTGAATGTCACAGAGGCATGGGAGTTGGTTTATATCATACATACTGACAAGCAGCCTTTGGAGTTTCATGATTGGCAGCTGCCAAGCCACTCCCTAGCAACCAAACAGAGTACCCTAGCAACCATTTTGCAAGACCTATATCTCTGCATCAGAACATCATAAAGAGATGGGGTTAACACAAGTTTGACTCAGGGCAGCAAACAGCCAATCATAAATCACCTCAACACTTCCTAGCCCCTCCCTAGCAACCATTGTCGAGCACCTTAGCAACAACAATCCAAAGAGGGATATCTTCCATTCTGAATGTCACAGAGGCATGGGAGTTGGTTTATATCATTCATAGTGACAAGAAGCCTTTGGAATTGCATCATTGGCAGGTGCCAAGTAACTCCATAGCAACCAAAAAGAGTACCCTAGCAACCAAAATCCAAAGAGGCATATCTTACATTCTGAATGTCACAGAGGCATGGGAGTTGGATTATATAATTCATAATGACAAGAAGCCTTTGGAATTTCATCATTGACAGCTGACAAGCCACTCCCTAGCAACCAAACAGAGTACCCTAGCAACCAAAATCCAAAGAGGCATATCTTCCATTCTGAATGTCGCAGAGGCATGGGAGTTGGTTTATATCATTCATAGTGACAAGAAGCCTTTGGAGTTTCATGATTGGCAGCTGACAAGCCACTCGCTAGCAACCAAATAGAGTACCCTAGCAACCGTTTAGCAAAACGTATATCTCTGCATCAGAACATCGTATAGAGATGGGAGTTGGTTTATATCATTCATGCTAACAAGAAGCCTTTGTAGTTTCATCATTAGCAGCTGACAAGCATCTCCATAGCAACCAAACAGAGTACCCTAGCAACCATTTTACAAGACCTACATCTCTGCATCAGAATATTGTATAGAGATGGGGGTTGGCTCATTAGTTTCAGTTGTAAAACAGCCTGTAAATATCACCATGGTAACTGTGTATTCACACCCTAGCAACCATTTAGAGCCACCTAGCAACCATATTGCAACATATAGAAGCCATATTTCAGCTCCACAACATCGTACAGACATGGTTGTTGGCTCGAATGCAAACATGTACAACACCCTAGCAACCGAGTGGCGAGTTTTGCCACTGCAAGCACCACTTCACATTTTCTTCAGGAAATGTACATTCTAGTTATTATTATTATTCTGGACAAAGTTTGGCGCGTAATGCGCCCCGCACCGTTTGTCACAGACCCCTGAGTGAAGTGTCAAATCGACCGGCTCATTGAGGAGAGGTGTGCTATGACTTTTCTAAGCGATCGGGTGTACGATGTTCGCACAGCGGACGAAAAAGCGGCCAAAAAAGTCCCCATTGACTTTGCATTGGGAGTTCTAAAAACATTTGAATCCCAACTGCCGTTTTCACACACACAGACTCAAAAGGGCCTGACAGCCCTGCGTCTCTCCCTCTCTCTCTCCCTCAGAGGATTTATATTATCAAGCAGCCAATAAGTAATGGCCTAAAATCTTCATAGCCACACCCTAGCAACCAGTTTCAGCACCCTAGCAACCACTAAGAGCTCCCTAGCAACCACCCTAAACCAAAAAAAATTTTTTTTTACATTTTTTTGTATATTTTAACGTAATATTACACTCGTGGCCTTGCGATATCACTCCATGTTTGTGCCTATTCAGCCATAGGCACGAGGCCGCAGGCCGAGTGCCGTACATAAGGCACTCGCAACCACCCTGAACACCCTAGCAACTGCCTAGCAACCACCCAGAACACCCTAGCAACTGCCTAGCAACCACCCAGAACACCTAGCAACTGCCTAGCAACCACCCAGAACACTCTAGCAACTGCCTAGCAACCACCCAGAACACCTAGCAACTGCCTAGCAACCACCCAGAACACTCTAGCAACTGCCTAGCAACGCCCTAGCATCCACCCAGAATACCATAGCAACCACCAAGAATACCCTAGCAACTGCCTAGCAACCACCAAGAATACCCTAGCAACTGCCTAGCAACCACCCAGAACACCTTAGCAACTGCCTAGCAACACCATAGCAACCACCCAGAACACCCTAGCAACCACCTGGCAACAGCATCTTGCTAAAAACATCCTAGCAACATGCTAATCATGCTAGCATCATGCTAGCAACATGCTAATCAAGCTAGCATCATGCTAGCAACATGATAATCATGCTAGCATTATGCTACCAACATGCTAATCAAGCTAGCATCATGCTAACATCATGCTAATCAAGCTAGCATCATGCTAACATCATGCTAATCAAGCTAGCATCATGCTAGCAACATGCTAACCATGCTAGCATTATGCTAGCAACATGCTAATCAAGCTAGCATCATGCTAGCAACATGCTAATCAAGCTAGCATCATGCTAACATCATGCTAATCAAGCTAGCATCATGCTAGCAACATGCTAATCAAGCTAGCATCATGCTACCAACATGCTAATCAAGCTAACATCATGCTAGCAACATGCTAATCATGCTAGCATTATGCTAGCAACATGCTAATCAAGCTAGCATCATGCTAGCAACATGCTAATCAAGCTAGCATCATGCTAGCAACATGTTAATTAAGCTAGCATATCGCAAACAACATGCTAATCATGTTAGCATCTAGCTAAAAACATGCTAGCAAAATGCTAATCATGCTAGCATCTTGTTAAAAGCATGCTAGCAACATGCTAATCATGCTAGCATCATGCTACCAACATGCTAATCAGGCTAACATCATGCTAATCAAGCTAGCATAATGCTAGCAACATGCTAATCATGTTAGCATCTAGCTAAAAACATGCTAGCAAAATACTAATCATGCTAGCATCTTGTTAAAAGCATGCTAGTAACATGCTAGCATCATGCTACCAAGATACTAATCATGTTAACAACATGCTAATCATGCTAGCATCATTCTAACAACATGTTAATCTTAGTAAATCATGCTGGAATGTGGTAAATCGTAGTAAATCATCTTAGAATCATGGTAAATCGTGGTAAATGATGCTAAAACGTGGTATATCATGGTATCACAACATGTCAATTGTGTTAGCATCTGCCCAGTGGCGAATTTTGCCACTGCAAGCACCACTTCACATTTTCTTCAGGAAATGTACATTCTAGTTATTCTTATTAATGGTGCTTGCTGAAAGCAAGGCATCATTAGTGTTCTCTTGCATACTTATTATTATTCTTCTTATTATTCCGGACAAAAGTTTGGCGCGTAACTTGCCCCGCACCGTTTGTCACAGACCCCTGAGTGAGGTGTCAAATCGACCGGCTCATTAAGGAGAGGTGTGCTATGACTTTTATAAGCGATCGGGGGTGCGGTGTTTGCCCCAGGGGCGAAAAAGCGGCCAAAAAAGTCCCATTGACTTAACATTGCAACGAACTTTGACCACACATAGCTCTGAGCGAGGATTTCGCAGAAACGTGTGATTTGCCACATTTGAAGAGGCTGACAGGCTCTGTAAGAACATACCTCACAATGGGGTAAAAGTTGCACCCCTGGGGGGCAGGAGCGTCCCAAAGTTGCCCCATTGACTTACTATGGGGAAGGAATGTCCCGTGAAACACACATGCTTTTCCTACTATGGTAAATTGCATAGGGATTTTGTATTGAACGTAGCTCTGGATCACAGTGTCAGAGAGACAAGGGGGCGGGCTCATTTTACTCAGACGACCAATCAGTCTCTCTGGATCATGGTGAAGCTATCAAGCCACGCCCTATCAACCATTTAGAGCACCTTAGCAACAAGTCCCATAGACTTCCATTGAAAGAGATCAAAGGGATATCTCCGGACTGAATTGTCATAGAAACATGGGGGTTGTCTCATTTGACTCGGGGCAGCAAACAGCCAATCATGAATCACCTCAACACTTCCTAGCCCCTCCCTAGCAACCATTTTCGAGCAGCTTAGCAACCAAAATCCAAAAAGGGATATCTTCCATTCTGAATGTCACAGATGCATGGGAGTTGGTTTATATCATTCATAGTGACAAGAAGCCTTTGCAGTTTCATGATTGGCAGCTGTCAAGCAACTCCATAGCAACCAAACAGAGTACCCTAGCAACCAAAATCCAAAGAGGGATATCTTCCATTCTGAATGTCACACAGGCATGAGAGTTGGTTTATATCATTCATACTGACAAGCAGCCTTTGGAGTTTCATGATAGGCAGTTGCCAAGCCACTCCATAGCAACAAAACAGAATACCCTAGCAACCAAACTTCAAAGATTGATATCTTCCATTCTGAATGTCACAGAGACATGGGAGTTGGATTATATCATTCATACTGACAAGAAGCCTTTGGAATTTCGTCATTGGTAGCTGCCAAGCCACTCCCTAGCAACCATTGTCGAGCACCTTAGCAACCAAAATCCAAAGAGGGATATCTTCCATTCTGAATGTCGCAGAGGCATGGGAGTTGGTTTATATCATTCATACTGACAAGCAGCCTTTGGAGTTTCATGATTGGCAGCTTACAAGACACTCCCTAGCAACCAAACAGAGTACCCTAGCAACCAAAATCCAAAGAGGCATATCTTACATTCTGAAAGTCACAGAGACATGGGAGTTGGTTTTTATCATTCATAGTGACAAGAAGCCTTTGGAGTTTCATGATTGGCAGCTGACAAGCCACTCCCTAGCAACCAAACAGAGTACCCTAGCAACCAAAATCCAAAGAGGGATATCTTCCATTCTGAATGTCGCAGAGGCATGGGAGTTGGTTTATATCATTCATACTGACAAGCAGCCTTTGGAGTTTCATGATTGGCAGCTTACAAGACACTCCCTAGCAACCAAACAGAGTACCCTAGCAACCAAAATACAAAGAGGGATATCTTCCATTCTGAATGTCACAGAGGCAAGGGAGTTGGTTTATATCATTCATACTGACAAGAAGCCTTTGGAATTTCATCATTTGCAGCTGCCAAGTAACTCCATAGCAACCAAACAGAGTACCCTAGCAACCAAAATCCAAAGAGGCATATCTTCCATTCTGAATGTCACAGAGACATGGGAGTTGGATTATATCATTCATACTGACAAGAAGCCTTTGGAATTTCATCATTGACAGCTGACAAGCCACTCCCTAGCAACCAAACAGAGTACCCTAGCAACCGTTTAGCAAAACTTATATCTCTGCATCAGAACATCGTATAGAGATGGGAGTTGGATTATATCATTCATACTGACAAGAAGCCTTTGGAATTTCATCATTGACAGCTGACAAGCCACTCCCTAGCAACCAAACAGAGTACCCTAGCAACCAAAATCCAAAGAGGCATATCTTCCATTCTGAATGTCGCAGAGGCATGGGAGTTGGTTTATATCATTCATAGTGACAAGAAGCCTTTGGAGTTTCATGATTGGCAGCTGACAAGCCACTCGCTAGCAACCAAATAGAGTACCCTAGCAACCGTTTAGCAAAACTTATATCTCTGCATCAGAACATCGTATAGAGATGGGAGTTGGTTTATATCATTCATAGTGACAAGACGCCTTTGTAGTTTCATCATTAGCAGCTGCCATGCAACTCCATAGCAACCAAACAGAGTACCCTTGCAACCATTTTACAAGACCTACATCTCTGCATCAGAATATTGTATAGAGATGGGGGTTGGCTCATTAGTTTCAGTTGGAAAACAGTCTGTAAATATCACCATGGTAACTGTGTATTCACACCCTAGCAACCATTTAGAGCCACCTAGCAACCATATTGCAACATATAGAAGCCATATTTCAGCTCCACAACATCTTACAGACATGTTTGTTGGCTCGTATGCAATCATGTACCACACTCTAGCAACCGAGTGGCGAGTTTTGCCACTGCAAGCACCATTTCACATTTTCTTCAGGAAATGTACATTCTAGTTATTCTTATTATTATTCTGGACAAAGTTTGGCGCGAAACTCGCCCCGCACCGTTTGTCACAGACCCCTGAGTGAAGTGTCAAATCGACCGGCTCATTGAGGAGAGGTGTGCTATGACTTTTCTAAGCGATCGGGTGTACGATGTTCGCACAGCGGACGAAAAAGCAGCCAAAAAAGTCCCCATTGACTTTACATTGGGCATTCTAAAAATATTTGAATCCCAACTGCCGTTTTCACACACACAGACTCAAAAGGGCCTGACACCCCTGCATCTCTCCCTCTCTCTCTCCCTCAGAGGATTTATATTATCAAGCAGCCAATAAGTAATGGCCTAAAATCTTCATAGCCACACCCTAGCAACCAGTTTCAGCACCCTAGCAACCACTAAGAGCTCCCTAGCAACCACCCTAAACCAAAAAAAAATTTTTTTTACATTTTTTTGTATTTTTTAAAGCAATATTACACTCGTGGCCTTGCGATATCACTCCATGTTTGTGCCTATTCGGCCATAGGCACGAGGCCGCAGGCCGAGTGCCGTACATAAGGCACTCGCAACCACCCTGAACACCCTAGCAACTGCCTAGCAACCACCCAGAACACCTAGCAACTGCCTAGCAACCACCCAGAACACCTAGCAACTGCCTAGCAACCACCCAGAACACTCTAGCAACTGCCTAGCAACGCCCTTGCATCCACCCAGAATACCATAGCAACCACCAAGAATACCCTAGCAACTGCCTAGCAACCACCAAGAATACCCTAGCAACTGCCTAGCAACCACCCAAAACACCTTAGCAACTGCCTAGCAACACCATAGCAACCACCCAGAACACCCTAGCAACCACCTGGCAACAGCATCTTGCTAAAAACATCCTAGCAACATGCTAATCATGCTAGCATCATGCTAGCAACATGCTAATCAAGCTAACATCATGCTAACATCATGCTAATCAAGCTAGCATCATGCTAGCAACATGATAATCATGCTAGCATTATGCTACCAACATGCTAATCAAGCTAGCATCATGCTAACATCATGCTAATCAAGCTAGCATCATGCTAGCAACATGCTAATCATGTTAGCATTATGCTAGCAACATGCTAATCAAGCTAACATCATGCTAGCAACATGCTAATCTAGCTAGCATCATGCTAACATCATGCTAATCAAGCTAGAATCATGCTAGCAACATGCTAATCAAGCTAGCATCATGCTAGAAAAATGCTAATCATGCTAGCATTATGCTAGCAACATGCTAATCAAGCTAACATCATGCTAGCAACATACTAATCTAGCTAGCATCATGCTAAAATCATGCTAATCAAGCTAGCATCATGCTAGCAACATTCTAATCAAGCTAGCATCATGCTAGCAACATGCTAATATTGCTAGCATTATGCTAGCAACATGCTAATTAAACTAGCACCATGCTAACATCATGCTAATCAAGCTAGAATCATGCTAGCAACATGCTAATCATGCTAGCATTATGCTAGCAACATGCTAATCAAGCTAACATCATGCTAGCAACATGCTAATCAAGCTAGCATCATGCTAATCAAGCTAGCATCATGCTAGCAACATGCTAATCATGTTAGCATCTAGCTAAAAACATGCTAGCAAAATGCTAATCATGCTAGCATCTTGTTAAAAGCATGCTAGCAACATGCTAATCATGCTAGCATCATGCTACCAACATGCTAATCAGGCTAACATCATGCTAATCAAGCTAGCAAAATGCTAGGAACATGTTAATCATGTTAGCATCTAGCTAAAAACATGCTAGCAAAATACTAATCATGTTAGCATCTTGTTAAAAGCATGCTAGCAACATGTTAAACATGCTAGCATCATGCTACCAAGATGCTAATCATGTTAACAACATGTTAATCATGCTAGCATCATTCTAACAACATGTTAATCTTAGTAAATCATGCTGGAATGTGGTAAATCATAGTAAATCATCTTAGAAACATGGTAAATTGTGGTAAATGATGCTAAAATGTGGTGTATCATGGTATCACAACATGTCAATTGTGTTAGCATCTGCCCAGTGGCGAGTTTTGCCACTGCAAGCACCACTTCACATTTTCTTCAGGAAATGTACATTCTAGTTATTAGTGGTGCTTGCTGAAAGCAAGGCATCACTATTGTTATTGCTCATACTTATTATTCTTCTTCTTCTTCTTATTGTTCTGGACAAAAGTTTGGCGCGTAACTCGCCCCGCACCGTTTGTCACAGACCCATGAATGAGGTGTCAAATCGACCGGCTTATTGAGGAGAGGTGTGCTATGACTTTTATAAGCGATCGGGGGTGCGGTGTTCGCCCCAGGGGCGAAAAAGCGCCCCAAAAAGTTCCATTGACTTAACATTGCGACGAACTTTGAGCACTCATAGCTCTGAGCGAGGATTTTGCAGAAACGTGTGATTTGCCACATTTGAAGAGGCTGACAGGCTCTGTAAGAACATACCTCACAATGGGGTAAAAGTTGCACCCCTGGGGGGCAGGAGCGTCCCAAAGTTGTCCCATTGACTTACTATGGGGAAGGAATGTCCCGTGAAACACACATGCTTTTCCTACTATGGTAAATTGCATAGGGATTTTGTAATGAACGTAGCTCTGGATCACAGTGTCATAGAGACAAGGGGGAGGGCTCATCTTACTCAGATGACCAATCAGTCTCTCAGGATCATTGTGAAGCTATCAAGCCACGCCCTAGCAACCATTTAGAGCACCTTAGCAACAAGTCCCATAGACTTCCATTGAAAGAGATCAAAGGGATATCTCAGGACTGAATTGTCATAGAAACATGGGGGTGGTCTCATTTGACTCGGGGCAGCAAACAGCCAATCATGAATCACCTCAACACTTCCTAGCCCCTCCCTAGCAACCATTGTCGAGCACCTTAGCAACCAAAATTCATAGAGAGATATCTTCTATTCTGAATGTCACAGAGGCATGGGAGTTGGTTTATATCATACATACTGACAAGCAGCCTTTGGAGTTTCATGATTGGCAGCTGCCAAGCCACTCCCTAGCAACCAAACAGAGTACCCTAGCAACCATTTTGCAAGACCTATATCTCTGCATCAGAACATCATAAAGAGATGGGGTTAACACAAGTTTGACTCAGGGCAGCAAACGGCCAATCATAAATCACCTCAACACTTCCTAGCCCCTCCCTAGCAACCATTGTCGAGCACCTTAGCAACAACAATCCAAAGAGGGATATCTTCTATTCTGAATGTCACAGAGGCATGGGAGTTGGTTTATATCATACATACTGACAAGCAGCCTTTGGAGTTTCATGATTGGCAGCTGCCAAGCCACTCCCTAGCAACCAAACAGAGTACCCTAGCAACCATTTTGCAAGACCTATATCTCTGCATCAGAACATCATAAAGAGATGGGGTTAACACAAGTTTGACTCAGGGCAGCAAACGGCCAATCATAAATCACCTCAACACTTCCTAGCCCCTCCCTAGCAACCATTGTCGAGCACCTTAGCAACAACAATCCAAAGAGGGATATCTTCCATTCTGAATGTCACAGAGGCATGGGAGTTGGTTTATATCATTCATAGTGACAAGAAGCCTTTGGAATTGCATCATTGGCAGGTGCCAAGTAACTCCATAGCAACCAAAAAGAGTACCCTAGCAACCAAAATCCAAAGAGGCATATCTTACATTCTGAATGTCACAGAGGCATGGGAGTTGGATTATATAATTCATAATGACAAGAAGCCTTTGGAATTTCATCATTGACAGCTGACAAGCCACTCCCTAGCAACCAAACAGAGTACCCTAGCAACCAAAATCCAAAGAGGCATATCTTCCATTCTGAATGTCGCAGAGGCATGGGAGTTGGTTTATATCATTCATAGTGACAAGAAGCCTTTGGAGTTTCATGATTGGCAGCTGACAAGCCACTCGCTAGCAACCAAATAGAGTACCCTAGCAACCGTTTAGCAAAACGTATATCTCTGCATCAGAACATCGTATAGAGATGGGAGTTGGTTTATATCATTCATGCTAACAAGAAGCCTTTGTAGTTTCATCATTAGCAGCTGACAAGCATCTCCATAGCAACCAAACAGAGTACCCTAGCAACCATTTTACAAGACCTACATCTCTGCATCAGAATATTGTATAGAGATGGGGGTTGGCTCATTAGTTTCAGTTGTAAAACAGCCTGTAAATATCACCATGGTAACTGTGTATTCACACCCTAGCAACCATTTAGAGCCACCTAGCAACCATATTGCAACATATAGAAGCCATATTTCAGCTCCACAACATCGTACAGACATGGTTGTTGGCTCGAATGCAAACATGTACAACACCCTAGCAACCGAGTGGCGAGTTTTGCCACTGCAAGCACCACTTCACATTTTCTTCAGGAAATGTACATTCTAGTTCTTCTTATTATTCCGGACAAAAGTTTGGCGCGTAACTTGCCCCGCACCGTTTGTCACAGACCCCTGAGTGAGGTGTCAAATCGACCGGCTCATTAAGGAGAGGTGTGCTATGACTTTTATAAGCGATCGGGGGTGCGGTGTTTGCCCCAGGGGCGAAAAAGCGGCCAAAAAAGTCCCATTGACTTAACATTGCAACGAACTTTGACCACACATAGCTCTGAGCGAGGATTTCGCAGAAACGTGTGATTTGCCACATTTGAAGAGGCTGACAGGCTCTGTAAGAACATACCTCACAATGGGGTAAAAGTTGCACCCCTGGGGGGCAGGAGATGCCCAAAGTTGCCCCATTGACTTACTATGGGGAAGGAGCATCCCGTGAAACACACATGCTTTTCCTACTATGGTAAATTGCATAGGGACTTTGTATTGAACGTAGCTCTGGATCACAGTGTCATAGAGACAAGGGGGAGGGCTCATTTTACTCAGATGACCAATCAGTCTCTAAGGATAATGGTGAAGCTATCAAGCCACGCCCTAGCAACCATTTAGAGCGCCTTAGCAACAAGTCCCATAGACTTCAATTGAAAGAGATCAAAGGGATATCTCCGGACTGAATTGTCATAGAAACATGGGGGTTGTCTCATTTGACTCGGGGCAGCAAACAGCCAATCATGAATCACCTCAACACTTCCTAGCCCCTCCCTAGCAACCATTGTCGAAAACCTTAGCAACCAAAATCCAAAGAGGGATATCTTCCATTCTGAATGTCACAGAGGCATGGGAGTTGGTTTATATCATTCATAGTGACAAGAAGCCTTTGCAGTTTCATCATTGGCAGCTGCCAAGCAACTCCATAGCAACCAAACAGAGTACCCTAGCAACCATTTTACAAGACCTATATCTCTGCATCAGAACATCATAAAGAGATGGGATTAAGACAAGTTTGACTCAGGGCAGCAAACAGCCATTCATGAGACACCACAACACTTGCTAGCCCCACCCTAGCAACCATTGTCAAGCACCTTAGCAACCAAAGTCCATAGAGGGATGTCTTTCATTCTAAATGTCACAGAGGAACGGGAGTTGGTTTATATCATTCATACTGACAAGCAGCCTTTAGAGTTTCATGATTGGCAGATGCCAAGCCATTCCCTAGCAACCAAACAAAGTACCTTAGCAACCATTTTGCAAGACCTATTTCTCTGCATCAGAACATCGTATAGAGATGGGGGTTGGCTCTTTTGACTCATACTAGCAAGGAGGAATTCCAACATGCTACACATGCTAGCTGTGAATAGCTACATGCTAATAGTGATTAGGTAAGTGCTAAATCATGCCAAGAAAATGCTAAGAACTGCAATAGTAATCATCAGTGACAACTACCAACCACTGAGTAACACCAAAGTAACCACCCATAATACCTTAGCAACCGCCCTGAACACCCTAGCAACTGCCTAGCAACCGCCTAGCAACCACCCAAAATACCCTAGCAACCACCTAGCAACACCATAGTAACCACCCAGAACACCCTAGCAACTGCCTAGCAACGCCCTAGCAACCACCCAGAATACCCTAGCAACCGCCTAGCAACACCCTAGCAACCACCCAGAACACCCTAGCAACGCCCTAGCAACCACCCAGAATACCCTAGCAACCGCCTAGCAACCACCCAGAACACCCTAGCAACTGCCTAGCAACGCCCTAGCAACCACCCAGAATACCCTAGCAACCGCCTAGCAACACCCTAGCAACCACCCAGAACACCCTAGCAACTGCCTAGCAACGCCCTAGCAACCACCCAGAATACCCTAGCAACTGCCTAGCAACACTATAGCAACCACCCAGAACACCCTAGCAACTGCCTAGCAACGCCCTAGCAACCACCAAGAATACCCTAGCAACCGCCTAGCAACCACCCAGAATACCCTAGCAACTGCCTAGCAACGCCCTAGTCACCACCTAGAATACCCTAGCAACCGCCTAGCAACACCATAGCAACCACCCAGAACACCCTAGCAACCGCCTAGCAACAACCTAGCAACCACCCAGAACACCCTAGCAACACCCTAGCAACCACCCAGAATACCCTAGCAACTGCCTAGCAACCACCCAGAACACCCTAGCAGCCACCTAGCAACACCCTAGCAACCACCCAAAACACCCTAGCAACTGCCTAGCAATGCCCTAGCAACCACCCAGAATACCCTAGCAACACCCTAGCAACCACCCAGAATACCCTAGCAACTGCCTAGCAACCACCCAGAACACCCTAGCAACCACCTGAACAACACGAATAAGCCATATCTCAGCACCAGAACATCGTACAGACATGTTTGTTGGCTCGTATGCAATCATGTACCACATTCTAGCAACCGAGTGGCGAGTTTTGCCACTGCAAGCACCATTTCACATTTTCTTCAGGAAATGTACATTCTAGTTATTATTATTCTTCTGACCGTAAAAATTTACAACTCAAACTCCTCCTAGAGCTTTAACTCTACATACTCCAAACTCGGCTCAGACACTCAAACTGATCTGACTCGCGTTGCTATATCTTTTCAGACTGATCGGACTTACGGTTTTCCTAAAAATGACGATCAAAACTCGGAAAAACTCATTCAAAAACTCCCATTGACTTACATTGGGGAGTTCTAAAAAATTCAAATTTAGATTCAAACTGACCAACCGACGAAAATTCAAATCAAAATACCTTGAAGACTAAACCAAACTGCCGTTCTATATACTATGAGCCATTGAGACTCATTTAAACTAATGAACTCTAAACTCATACACTTATAAACTAATTAACTTATAAACTCATGAATTCATAGACTTATGAACTCTAAAGCCGGCCGCACACCGGACGCGCAGCTCAGCGCCGCGCAGCGCAGCGCCACGTCTTTTAAATTCGAACACATTATTCTCTATGAGAGTACACACACCGGCGGCGTCTGTCCGCGGCGCCCAGCAACGGCTCAGGACCGTGTTCAAAACCCTGCCGCGCCACACAGCGCCATTTACATAGTTTTATATTAAATTTACATTTATGTGTCTCAAATCGTAGTTAATGTATATACGGACTTAACCCCGTGCTGCAATATACATTTAGTTTTATATTTATTTACAGAAATCAGAAAATTGCTGATGCTAACGGATTTTCAGGTGACAGTTGTCCTAGACGTGGCGCTGCGCGGCGCTGAGCTGCGCGTCCGGTGTGCGTCCGGCTTAAAACTCATAAATTAATAAACTCTGAACTCTTAAACTCATTTAAATTTATAAACTCAAAACTCATTTAAACTTATAAACTAAACTCAAAAACTTGTACACTTATAAAGTGTATAAAGTGTACCATTTATACACTTATAAACTCTAAACTCATAAACTCTTGAGTGTGCGTGTGTGTGAGTGTGTGTGAGATAGTGAGCATGTCTGTGTGTGTGTGTGTGTGTGTGTGTGTGTGTGTGTGTGTGTGTGTGTGTGTGCATGTGTGAGTGTATGTCCGTGAGTGAGTGTATGTGCGTGAGTGTGTGTGTGTGTGCGTAAGTGTGTGTGTGTCAGAGTTAGCGAGGGTGTGTGTGTGTGAGAGAGTGTGTGTGTCTATGTGTGTGAGTGTGTCTGTGTATGTGTGAGAGCGAGTTAGTGTGTGTGTGTGTGTGTGTGTGTGTGTGAGACAGTGAGCATGTCTGTGTGTGTGTGTGTGTGTGTGTGTGTGTGTGTTAGTGAGGGTGTGTGTGTGTGTGAGAGAGTGTGTGTGTGTCTATGTGTGTGAGTGTGTCTGTGTATGTGTGAGAGCGAGTTAGTGTGTGTGTGTGTGTGTGTGTGTGTATGTGTGAGAGAGAGTGTGTGTGTGTGTGTGTGAGAGAGAGAGAGAGAGTGTGTGTGTGTGTGTGTGTCTGTGTGAGAGCGAGTTAGTGTGTGTGTGTGAGTGTGTGCGTGTGTATGTGTGTGAGCTAGAGTGTGTGTGTGTGTGTGTGTGTGTGTGTGTGTGTGTGTGTGTGTGTGTGTGTGTGTGTGAGATAGTGAGCATGTCTGTGTGTGTGTGTGTGTGTGTGCATGTGTGAGTGTATGTCCGTGAGTGAGTGTGTGTGTGTGTGTGTGTGTGTGTGTGTGTGTGTGTGTGTGTGTGTGTGTGTGTGTGTGTGCATGTGTGAGTGTATGTCCATGAGTGAGTGTATGTGCGTGAGTGTGTGTGTGTGTGTGTGTGTGTGTGAGAGAGAGTTAGCGAGGGTGTGTGCGTGTGTGTGTGTGTAAGAGTGTGTGTGTGTGTCTATGTGTGTGAGCGTGTCTGTGTATGTGTGAGAGCGAGTTTGTGTGTGTGTGTGTGTGTGTGTGTGAGACAGTGAGCATGTCTGTGTGTGTGTGTGTGTGTGCATGTGTGTGTGTGTGTGTGTGTGTGTGTGTGTGAGTTAGTGAGGGTGTGTGTGTGTGAGTTAGTGAGAGCGTGTGGGTGTATGTGCGTGAGTGTGTGTGTGAGAGTTAGTGAGCGTGTCTGTGTGTGTCTGTGAGTAAGTGAGCGTGTGTGTGTGTGAAAAAGTGTGTGAGCAAGTGAGCGTGTGTGTGTGTGTGTGTGTGTGTGTGTGTGTGTGTGTGTGAAAAAGTGTGTGAGTTAGTGAGCGTGTCTGCGTGTGTGTGTGTCTGTCTGTGCTTGTGTGGGTGTATGTGCGTGAGTCTGTGTGTATGTGCGTGAATGTGTGTGTGAAAGTTAGTGAGCGTGTCTGTGAGATAGTGAGCGTGTGTGTGTGTGTGTGTGAAAAAGTGTGTGAGCAAGTGAGCGTGTCTGTGCGTGTGTGTGTCTTCAAACTAATTTAAACTTCAAACTGCTAAATTTACTTAATTTAAACGTGTAAACTCTAAACTCAAAAACTAAGTGTGTGTGCGTCTGAGTGAGTGTTGAGTGAGTTAGTGTGTGTTCTGTGTGTGAGTGAGTGCATGTGCGAGTGTGAGTTAAACTCATCTATCTATCTATCTATCTATCTATCTATCTATCTATCTATCACATTAATCCATTTCAGCTACTTTAAACTAATTTAAACTTCAAACTACTTTAAACTTCAAACTAATTTAAACTTCAAACTAATTTAAACTTTAAACTATAAACTTCAAACTACTTTAAACTTTAAACTAAATTAAACTTCAAACTTCTTTAAACTTTAAACTAAATTAAACTTTAAACTAAATTAAACTTCAAACTACTTTAATCTTCAAACTACTTTAAACTTCAAACTTTCCGGTCCAAACTTTCTCAAGCCAACTTAAAGTTTGTCTCGACGAACTTTTTAATCTAGTTTAATGTTAGGCTGCATATAGTAGGTCAGCCGGAACCGGGAACACTTCCCAAAAATCCTGATGTACTCGTTACATCATGAGAAGAATGGCATCTACGCTAATTTTAGTGTCTGTGTTTATCCCGAGGTTTTCCTGCAGCCTGCCGGATCCAGGCCGTATCCAGATCTGACGAAGGACCTTCGCCTGGACCGATGACAACGCAGTGCTGAAGTGCCAACTAGTCTCTCCCTATGGAGGATCCCACTACCACTCTACAGATAAGGCGTTGTCGGGAAAATTCGTCTCGCGGTCCTACCCCAAAGCAACAAATAAAATAAAATTCCTTATCAAAATTTATAAGGAAAGACAAGTATTTTGTTTAGGCTTGGCTTGTAGGGAATTCCAAACCTGCGTATATTCAAACGCACATAACTATAGAACCCATTCTAAATGCGCATGTGAACGCCATCAGTGTTTCTCACAGGTTCGCGTTTAAAGTCTGTGTAGAGAGAATGGTGTCGTCTTAGCGGCCCCTAATTTAATAACAAATGATCATTGCGACGGAAGCAAATCAATTAAAACTAACTTTAGATGGAAATAACTTAACTCTGCTGTAAAGCCGAAACAATCTCTGTTGCCTTAAATTATACGCTTATCTCTGTAAAGCTGCTTTGAGACAATCTACATTGTTAAAAGCGCTATATAAATGAAGATGACTTGACTTCACTATTTATGCACTTGTAGGTAGGCTAGTTCCTCCACAGTTATCTGAGAGGGTTTATTCACTCTCCAGTGCAATGGAAACAAATATACATTACAAAGTCTTATACTTTCTTTCCTTTGGAAAGTTAGAAAATGTCCACTTACTGCACATATTTCAGACACCACTTTCTTGGGAACAGATACAAGTGTTGGTGTATTATGTAAAAGTGCACAAAAGAGGAAAACACAATGTCATTACAACGAACTACACTCGGGAAAAATGTGATAAATTTTTCAATTTCACAATCAACTCATGGCAAAATATTTTTACATTAACATAAGTTTATCAGTTTTCACTTGCACAAGTCAAAGCAATTCATCATTACTCAAGATTTAGCACTTGAAATGACTATATAATTCCATTTTTTTTTAAATCATTTTCTTTACTACTTCAGTGTATGAATATATAATAAATATTGTATGTGCATGAAATAAAATGTTGAGTCACTTAACTTGTTATTCTTTTGTGACCATGTCTGAGCTCAAATAAAATAAAATAAATAAATAAACAGTAGCTATTGCACAACTTGTGACCCTGATTCTTTAGTAGGTGAAAAAAAAAAACCCACAAATTAACATATGCACTGGTGAATTGTTCGCAAAAAGATCCATAACATGCATTTATAAAGTATATGGGATGGAATTTCATTCTGTGGAGACTTTGTTAACTTCTATACCAATGATAATGTTAAGATGCTATGTTAAGTTAAAGACTTTTAGGTGACATTGTCATATTAAAATTGTCTTGAGTAAAATTAAAACTCAATGTTGTATAACAGCACAGATCGATAATAAATTTAAATGTTTTTCAAAATATTCAACACTTTTAAACAGTATTCCACAATCTGAATAAAACATGATCAAGTCTGTATCATAGAAATGCTTAGAAGCAATGGAAATTGGATCCAATCACAGTTTTATTAAACAAGAAACAATTAAACATATAGCAAAGAACACAGAGATGGGGACAAGTAATAGAAACAGAAGCAACTCAATACATTACAATATCATAGAGTACAATGAACAAATCTTCAGGTTTGCTGTAACATGGCCCTATTCAATACATATTCACACCCATCACCATGATTAAATACTAATCTATCATTTAGCAATGCTCAAAATAAATGAAACTCAACTTTAACAGCTTTGTCTATTGTTGAGAAAACTGTCAATCCACTGAAAATATAGACTCATTTTGCAGCATTCTGGTGTGTATGAACGTGACCAGAGTCAGACTTAACGCTGCTTTGACACGTACCACACATCGGGTGCCATCCCAGTTGAAAAAGTACCAATTTTATTTATATTTTTCACTAATACCAATAAAAAAAATTTTTTTTGGTGTAGTAAAATGGCAAGTCTATGGCAGTCAAAAGCAGATAACCACATTCGATGTATAATCTTTGTAAGGTTCCATAGCGTAGAGTTTGACTGTGTGTGTGACCCCTTGTCAAACACAAATCTTCCAACACGATCATCAGACATCAGAAAGTCCTGTTTCACAAAATCTTCATCTTCACGTAGAAACTTTGTCAAACTAATTTTCTGGAGTGGATAGTGAAGGTCTTCATCTGTTTAAGCTTGTTAACTGTTCATCTGTTTCTGTTCTTGTCGGTGTTACACACATCACTCTAGATGTTTTCAGGAGTTTTTGGAGTAGCCATTGTAACACTAGAGTTTTACTTACTATCCTAAATCTTATTTAAATACCAAATTCAGGAGGATGGGCTGTAGGTGAGAAACATCCAGGGTTGTAATGCTCTAAGGATGTGACACCTTCAGTAGTCATAAAACAGCAGCCTGCACACAATCATCTGGACGGTTGTTTTCTGCAAAGGGACCGTGCTTCACAGCCTTCAAGACCAGCCCCCTTTCTTCCTGAGCTTCACGAAGAGGTCGCTAAGTCTTGGAACGCTCCCTTTTCAGCCAGAGTGCGTGCTCCCGTGTCCGCAGCATTCTCCGTAGTCGACGGTGCTAAAGACAAAGGGTACCACTCTCTCCCCCCCGTCGAGGAAGCGGTAGCCACCCATCTTTGCCCGCCCTTCGCTGGACGGCGTGCTAAGACGGCGCTGCCATCTAAAGCCTGCCGCACTACATCAGCTTTGCACGGTCGCGCTTACACCGCCGCCGGGCAGGCTGTCTCGGCGCTTCATTCAATGGCCATACTCCAGATCTTCCAGGCCAACCTTCTCCGCAAGATGGACGAGGAAGGACCGGAAGCTGTGAGCCTGCTGGATTTGAGGAGCGCAACGGATCTCGCCCTTCGCGCCACTAAATCCGCTGCACAGGCCATAGGGCGGAACATGGCCTCTATCACCGTGGCTGAGAGGCACCTGTGGCTTACGCTCTCGGAGATGTCGGACTCAGAGCGCTCTGCGTTTCTCTACGCCCCCGTCTCCTCCGCTGGCCTCTTCGGATCTTCTGTCAAGGATTTCGCAGACAGATTCGCTGAGGTTCAGAAGACATCGCAGGCCATGAAACATTTCCTGCCCAAGCGATCAAGCTCCGCAGCAGGTCGCTCTAAACAGCCGTCTGCTCGCAGCTTCCAGCCGCAACCCTCAGCTGCCGTCGCCCCACAGCGCCGTCAGGCCCGGGATCAGAGACCGCGCTCTCGCTCCACCGGCCGCCGCCCCCCGCCGCGCGGGCCCCGGCCGATGATTGTGGTAAAGCCCGAGGCCCCTAAGCCTTCCTAACCAGCTTAGGGAAGCGACGGTGTTCAAGTCCCGCTGCGGCCGGACTTCCACCGAAAATTTTCGCTCGTTCAGTTCCAGTAATTGCGACTGTTCCAGTGTATTCTGCAGTAAACAAGTCGGCAACACAGCCCGCTTGCCTGCACACAAACGCCGTTTTTACGGCGACCCAGATAAATCCCATAAAGAGTGTATTTTCTGGTATTCCGGCCACGGCCGATGGTGTTATGAGTGTAATAAAAATGCCCACTGCCCAGTGCCCATTCCTACACACAAACACGGCCCGCCACACACGGCCCGCACAAATAAAATCGACTCATGTCGATTGTGCACCAAATGTAGTGATTGTGCCCACGTCCCAGTGCCCGCAAACACTACACACTACATGTCTCACGGTTTCTGTAAAAACGAAACCAACGCACATACAGTCTGCACAAACAGACGGTGTTCTCAGCGTTTTGCATGGGCCCGATGTCCCGCGCCCTCATTCGCTCACAGACATAATAAACCCCACGGGGTTCGCTCCGCTCGCTCTCTCTCAGCACACCGCTGTAGGAGAACTGAGCTGCCCGCTGTGATCAGCGCGCCCCCAGTCTCACACGCTGCAAACGCGGCGTTCATGTTACAGCACACCGGTGCTCTCTGCCCGCCACTAGGTCGCGACCAGAGCCCAGATATCATTGTACCCCTAGCCACTCACGCGAAAGCGTGGGCAGAGCTTCCCGGGGTATCAGAATGGGTGCTGAACATTATAGAAAGAGGCTATTCGCTACAGTTCGTTCGACGCCCGCAACGCCAAGCGGCGCGAATCGAAACTACGGTGAGAAAGGAAGTAGCACACCTGCTTCGAGCCGAAATAGCGAAGTTACTGAGCAAAGGGGCTATAGAACCCTTATCACAGGCTCAGAGCGAAGGGGGCATATACAGCAGATATTTTCTGGTACCCAAAAAAGACGGGGGTCTCAGACCCATTCTGGATCTAAGACGGCTAAACAAAGCACTTCTGAAACGATGGTTCAGAATGCTCACGACCAGGAAAATCCTCTCGCAAATTTGCCAAGGGGACTGGTTCATGTCGATAGATCTGAAAGACGCTTATTTTCAAATACAAATAGCGTCACGTCACGTCACAGGCGATATTTGAGATTCGCCTTCGAGGGCCAGGCATATCAGTACACAGTCCTGCCGTTTGGCCTATCCCTGGCACCTTGCGCATTCACGATGTGCATGAATGCAGCGCTCGCACCCCTCAAGCTCAGAGGCATACGAGTGCTGAATTATTTGGACGATTGGATGGTTCTAGCTCGATCACAGTCAGAGCTCATAGAACACAGGACCATGTTACTCGATCACCTCGAGAATTTAGGTCTCAAAGTCAATTGGGCGAAGAGTTCGCTGTCTCCCAGTCAGAAAATATCTTTTCTGGGTACAGAACTGGACTCGCTGTCTATGACAGCACAACTGTCGCCGCAGCGCAGACTAAGTATTCAGCGCATGACAGAAATTTTTTGCCACGGCACTTTAGTCCCGCTCAAAATGTTTCAGAGGATGCTGGGTCTCATGGCTTCAGCATCTTCAGTGCTTCAGCTGGGTCTGCTTTGCATGCGCCCACTGCAGTACTGGTTAAAAGCGCGCGCGCCGCGCAGAGCGTGGACCTCCGGTCTCTTGCGCCTCAAGGTCGATCAGAAATGCATCGTAGCTCTGAAACCTTGGACAGCGACCGACTGGTACCGGTCAGGTGTAAGCCTGGGGACTTCCTCGAGTGTGAAGGTGGTGTCTACGGACGCCTCAACCTCGGGATGGGGAGCGCTGCTCGAGGGCAGACCATTCTTCGGCCAGTGGTCAGAACGGGAGAAGCTTCTACATATAAACTGCCTGGAAATGATGGCAGTCGACAACGCGCTGAGGCGCTTTTGTCCCCAAATAATATAGGACACCACGTCCTGGTCCGTTCGGACAACATGTCAGTGGTGGCTTATATAAATCACCAAGGAGGTATCAGATCCAGAACCATTCACAGGCTGACGGAACGCCTCCTGGTCTGGGCTCAGCACAATCTGTGCTCGCTCAGAGCAGCGCATGTGCCCGGCCACCTGAATGTGGGACCAGACAGACTGTCCAGAAACAATCTTCCGGCAGGAGAATGGTCTTTACACCCACAGACAGTCAAACTGCTATGGAGGACATTTGGCAGAGCGAAAATAGACCTATTTGCGTCTCAAGAGAACGCTCACTGTCAGGAATTTTTCTCCAAGAGCAGGGATGCGCTGGCCCACGTCTGGCCCCGCTGCCCGCTCTATGCGTTTCCCCCTGTCACGCTCCTACCCCAGGTGTTAGAGCGGATCAGGGAAAGCGGATGCCCAGTGCTACTCGTCGCCCCATTATGGACGAACCAAGCCTGGTTCCCAGTCCTGATGCAGCTGACGAGTACCGCCCCGTGGCCGATACCGGTGAGGAGGGATCTCCTCTCACAGGCAAACGGCTCGATCTGGCATCGATCTGGAGGTTCTTTCCTTTTTACAAGAGCTTCTGGATAAGGGCAGAGCCCCATCCACGCTCAAAGTTTATGTGGCGGCCATAGCAGCGTTCGCTGAACCACCGCTTGGCCAGTCATTAGGAAGGAACGATTTGGTCATTCGCTTCCTTAGAGGAGCTAAGAGGCTGAATCCTCCCAGACCTCCCTCGGTTCCCGTTTGGGACCTTTCCACGATTCTGGAAGCCATGAAAGGTGCCCCATTCGAGCCAATACAGTCAATAGACCTGAAACTCTTATCTCTCAAAACAGTGTTTCTTCTGGCTCTCGCTTCAGTGAAGCGCATAATGGACTTGCAAGCGCTCTCAGTGAGCGCGACATGTATGGAGTTTGGGCCTAATGACTCGAGAGTCATACTCAAACCAAAGCACGGATATGTTCCTAAATCCCTCAATACACCGTTTAGGGCACAGGTGATCTCCCTGTCGGCCCTGCCGGTATCTGAAGAGGAAGGGGACGCAGGCTTCCTTTGCCCGTTAAGAGCCTATGTGTCTCGCTCATCTGTTTTCAGACAGACGGAGCAGCTCTTTGTTTTGTTCAGCAGACGTTCTAAGGGACTAGCTGCGTCAAAACAGAGTTTATCCACATCCAAGGGCCTGCAATGCCCGTTAGGTGTCAAAGCGCACTCCACAAGAGGCATGGCCTCGTCGTGGGCGCCTCGTCGTGGGCTTGGTCTAGTGGGATTACCTTGCAAGATATCTGTATGGCGGCAGGCTGGGCCTCCCCATCTACATTTATAAGGTTTTATAACCTCGAGGTTCCCGCTTTACAAGCTAAGTTGCTCTCGGTCTAATTTTTCAGTTTAGTTTAGTTTAGTTTAGTTTAGTTTATTGGTTTATAATAATGTGGACAACCTCTTTTAATGAAAAGAGCAGCTTTAGCCTCTACGGCTAATTTCCAGCTGTAGTCCCCAGCCAGTTGTTAATTGGCATACATCAATAAATACATTACAATTAAAACAGGGCTTAAGCAAGAGCTTAAACAAACAAACAAGGTGGCACAAAATTGAAACAGACAAGCAAGCACAAATTGCAAAGACATAAAAGCAGGTCAAGCAATAAACTAGAGAAAATTGACACAAAAAATAATCATGCAGAGGCCACATTGAAGCACATACAGGACATAACATTGAAGCAGCCAGCAGAGATCAAGTGGCAGAAGCATGATCATGTCACATCTAGTGCGCACATCACATCTAGCATATTAATGTGTGCAGGTGTAATTGTCGATTAGCCAATTTTTAAGGTGTGCAATAAAAGTCGAATACATATGTATGTTTTTAATTGTAATGGGCAATGAGTTCCAGTTATGTATTGCAGTAAATGAAAATGATAATTGACCAAATGTACTTTTTCTGAAGAGGTGTTGCCTGCCCGATGCTATCGGCTCAGGATGCTGAAACTGATAGAGCGTCGATCACTGATCGTCTGTATACTTCTGTGGGCAGTGCGTAAGTCCCCCATATTTATCAGTCCAGGCCGAGTTCGCCCTGGCTGTGTGGAACACTTGATATAATCTGCTCTTATTAGAGCTCTATATTATAGGAATGATGCTATTCTAGCCCCTCTTCCCGGATTCTCTGTGAGTCCCTTGTGATTAGGCACTATATGAGCCCCGGGTACCTGCCCTTGGGACTTCAGTGTTGTATCTCAAGCACGCACGGCGTTTTACACTGTGTTCCCCTAGCGTAAGATATTACGCAAGTACGAGAGAACCTCTCGTAAGAGAACGTACTCGGTTACTAACGTAACCTCGGTTCTCTCTAGAGAGGGAACGAGTACTTGCGTATCTTGCCGTGCATGCGTCACGTTCTGATTCGCTTCGGCGATGAAAAACTGACCAAACCAGCCTCTCTGGGCCGTATTTATAGCCCAAGCCCCACCCGCTTTCGGCGGGACATGACGTAGTGGGCGCGAAGCACCCTCATTGGTTCTGACGTCATGAGGGGCCTCTCTCGATAGGCTGGTGCAGTTGCCGCAGAGCAGCCAATGAGCTGTCTCGCCCATGTCTGCATGCTGCTGCAATGCGTTTTACATTATTGCAAAATTAAGGATAATTTTTGGCTTCAATATCTCGAGGAAAAGAGGTTTTCCCCTAGCGTAAGATATTACGCAAGTACTCGTTCCCTCTCTAGAGAGAACCGAGGTTACGTTAGTAACCGAGTACGTTTGCAGGGCATTCCAAATGAGCGGTTATTGTCAGAGGTGGGTAGTAACAAAGTACATTTACTTCGTTACATTTACTTGAGTATTTTTTTGGAAAAATTGTACTTTTAAGAGTAGATTTGAATGTGGGTACTTATTACTTTTACTCGAGTACATTTCTAATGAAAAAACTGTACTTTTACTTCGTTACGTTGGGCGACGTTCCTCTCGTTACTTTATTTTAATGCAATATGTGTTGTTAAATGCGTAAGTGCGATGTATCTTTTTTCTGGGCTTGAGCGATGCTCAATTCACAAATAAATCACTCTTTTGAGTCGATTCTGTTCAAAGACTTCATCAAACAAGTTGGCAGATCTGTCTAAATCGGTTCGCGAATCAGTTTGAATGATCTGTTCAGTTCCTGCACGCACTGAATCGTCTGAAACGATTTCAATTCACACTCGACTCGGAGTCGTAACAGGAAGATTTAAGGACATCAAGAGCGTTGGATGAAGTGGCAGTGGACCTACAGTACAGTCAAGTGAGAGCAAATCTTCCAATGCATCATATATTTGCCAGCGATGAAGATCTTTATTAGTTGAACATCTTCGTAAGCTGTCTGTGAATGAATGATTCCACAGGACGATATATTCGATTTCATTTCACTCAGGTAATACATTTTACAACCAAACAGATTATTACGCCGTGATAGCACTACTAGAAAGTATGACATTACCCGTTTTTTGGGCATATACATTAATTTATACATTAAATAAGCTATTGTTCACAGTTTATGAACACCCGCCATACCGCGGTAGTTTGTCTGTATTGTTGCGCAGTGGCGTGCGAGCTCGGCTTGAAAACGAATGCCTTGCCTGCCGTCTACACAGTTGAGTTAACCAGTTTAAACATGCTTGCAAAAATACAGTATACATTTGATTATATTTTGGAGAACCGACAGAAGAAGATCCGTCGATGTACTTTTGTTTGTTTTTTTGTGTTCAGATATTCAGTAGCAGTCATGAGCGCGAGCACATGTGAAGAGTTTTAACTCTTTCTTCTCTGTGTCAATTACATGCTTTGAATGCAACACTCTGCAGATTCACTTTATTTCGACATTGTCTAATAATCCAAATGTAGTTGTATAAGTTACTATTATACAAACCAAAGGACAGGCAATGATTTTCTTTTTCGGGCTACAGATTTTACTTTTTGTTGCAAAGAGAGCCAATCTACTTATGAAAACAATAGTCATTTAAATAAAATAAAAATCTAAATAATACAATTTTATATATATGATGACTTCAGATGCAAAAGCCTATAAGTACCATCTGAAATTTTCTTCTAAAAGAGCATTTTTATCAAGCTTGTATGTTTATGTTCAGTTATTTCACTTAAATGGCAATGAAAAGTACCTATTAATTGTCATTAAAGTGAAATTACTGAACTTAAATATACGAGCTTGATAAAAATGCTTGTTTTAGAAGAAAGTTTCAGATGGCACTCAGAGGCTTTTGCATCTGAAGTCTTCATATATATATATATATATATATATATATACAGTGCTATGCATAAGTGAATACACCCATGCTAAAGTTGAATAAAAAGAGGAATAAAAAATCATATTTTGGAAATTGAACTTAATGCCTTAATTTAAAAAATTAGGAAAAATCCAACCTTTAAGGACACCAATTTTCTTTGTGAATGAATAATGTATCGTAAATAAATAAATGTTCTTCCTTAAAATACATGGTGCATAAGTGAGTACACCCCTATGTTAAATTCCCATAGAGGCAGGCAGATTTTTATTTGTAAGTATTTTTTTTAAAAAAAATTTAGGATACTATGCATCCTGATAAAGTTCCCTTGGCCTTTGGAATTAAAATAGCCCCACATCATCACATAGCCTTCACCATACCTAGAGATTGGCATGGTTTTATTTCAGTTAGCCTAAAAGCTAGTTTGATTTGCATTGAGAGATGATCTTATGGAAAGTACCCCATGCCAATCTCTAGGTATGGTGAAGGCTATGTGATGATGTGGGGCTATTTTAATTCCAAAGGCCAAGGGAACTTTATCAGGATGCATAGTATCCTACTTTTTTTTTTTTTTAAATAGGCTACTTAAAAATAAAAATCTGCCTGCCTCTATGGGAATTTAACATAGGGGTGCACTCACTTATGCACCATGTATTTTAAGGAAGAACATTTATTTATTTACGATACATTATTCATTCACAAAGAAAATTGGTGTCCTTAAAGGTTGGATTTTTCCTAATTTTTTAAATTAAGGCATTACGTTCAATTTCCAAAATATGATTTTTTATTCCTCTTTTTAGTCAACTTTAGCATGGGTGTATTCACGTATGCATTGCACTGTATATATATATATATATATATATATATATATATATATATATATATAGGCCTATATGATCCGAAGTAAGTTACTCGCTACTTGAGTAGTTTTTTCATTGGATACTTTTTTACTCTTACTCAAGTAACTATTAAGATTATTACTTTTACTCTTACTTTGAGTAAATATTTCTATAAGTACTTGTACTTTTACTTGAGTACAGTTTTTGGGTACTCTACCCACCTCTGATTGTCAGTGAAGTCCACTTCAACTGATATACCGTGCTCAGGGAGTAGGGAGCAGTGAACACTTGTGTAGGGACCCTGTCGAATGGAACGCACCTTGGTGTACTAGATTTGAAATGGAGAAGCGCGCGCGCCTTCACAGAGCGAACAACGAACCGAAACCGGATTAACATTTTCATGGATTAATAATTTAAATTCTGCTCTGTAATGTTACCTCATACAAAACTATTATATACTGCCAGAGAGGACTGCGACACATCGTCATGTGAACGACTTTTGGTACCGGTTTTGACATTTTCTCAATAAATAAATGATTATGATTATACGTGTCTGTCTGTTGTTTTTCTTTATAATTGTAACTTTAGCCTAACGTTACAGTTTTAAGAAATTGTTAGGTTTAGGGGTAGGGGTATGATCAGTGGCTCAAACTATATTTTAATGCTATATTGTTAATAAAACGGCCATTTCCCTACACATATCTGTCCATTACTTTTTATCCTTTTAATATTGTCTATAAAATGGGTATGTTTAGGTGTGGGAGTAGGGTTAAGGGATCTTACATTTATAATCTATAAAATGGTAAAAGGGAAATTATACAGATATCTTTATGATATGAAATATTCATAAATAGTTTACGTTTTTTAGCTGTAAAAACGTAATAATGTTACGTTTATACGTTGCAGATACGTCCATATTATACGTTTCAGCATCTATCCAAACGTACAAAAAAGTACGTTTTCTATCTTTGAAAATTACGTATTAATACCTACGTATTAACAATGAGACCAGGCTGGTGAAAACGTTGTGCCTTGTGTGAACTTTGATGAGTCCAAGAACACTAGCACTGTTAAACATGCGTGACAATAACTGTTCCAATTCAACTCTGATGTGACTGAGCTTGTTTCACATATAACTGTAAATTATCACAGTAATAAACAGTTCACTTGCATTTGCTAGCTAACTATTGAAATTTATGATATACTAAAACATTTTGGTACCCTGCTGATGTGAACAAAAACTTCACTGTAAAAAAGAATACGCTATATCTAATCAATAAAATTGTGGCAACAGATTACAAGCAATATTATTAATTAAATTTAAATTTATTAGAATTGAATAATAATTAATCAAATTAATTCCTTAAAAGTTAACCATTTTTTTAAGCAATTTTTTTTTATTGCCAACATTGAAGGCACCTGATGTTAACAAGCAGAATCACTGAAGGAGAAAACTGTAATTGTACGTGTACCATTATGGTGATCAGTGTTTGTTTTAGTTGGGCTCTTGACCTTAAATCATTAACTTTAGATGTTGTTTGGTTGCTGTAACTGAGTTATAACAGCCAGATGAACAAAGAGAAAAGGTGGTCTGATGGTGTTGGTTATGTTTTAAAATAATCATTATTTCACAATCATTTGACCTTTACTTGGTAACCTAATTTACCAATTTAGGTTTACTTTGTTAATTATAGCAGCACTGTTCTTGCACAGCATAATATTTTGAACTTTTACAATATAATCCAAAGATTTCTTAAACGTGTCTCAAAAAATATATTTTTTATAAATTATAAAGCATGTTGCAGTGCATTCTGGGTGCCACCAATCAAAACTCATTCATGGCTCCCATCATACATTGCTGCATGAATAAATAATGAGCTTATGATCAGAGGTGATCTGTTTGTCACCATTGCTGAGATTCATATGTGAATTCTTGATGTCTGTGTGTGCCTACCTAAAACTTTTTTTTTAAGTTTTTTTTTTAATTGATTTGATCATATGGATTTCATTGAAAAGGCTAAAAATATTATGCTGTACAAGGACAGTGCTGCTATAATTAATAAAGTAAACCTAACTCAGATTTTGGGCTCTATATGAGTTCAGTGATTCAGGTTAAATGATTGTGAAATAATGATTATGTTAAAACACAACCAACACCATCAGATCACCTTTTCTCGTTGTTCATCTGGCTGTTATAACTCAGGTACAGCAGCCAAACAAAATCTAAAGTAAATGATTTAAGGTCAAGAGCCCAACTAAAACAAACAATGATCGCCATAATGGTGACTTAAAATTATGGGTTTCTCATTCAGTGATTCTGCTTGTTTAACATCAGGTGTTTTCAATGTTGGCAATAAAAAAAAAATGTTTAAAAAAAAATGATGTAAATTTTACTCATTTTAAATGGTTAACTTTTAAGGAATTAATTTGATTAATTATTACTCAATTCTAATTTGTTAAATTTAATTAATAATATTGCTTGTAATCTGTTGCCTCAATTTTATTGATTAGATATAGCGTATTCTTTTTTACAGTGCAGGTTTTCATAGAAAAAAAAGGAGAACAAAATATTAAGACATAAAACACGTCTGTTTTCTGGATCAAACCTAAAAGACAGATGCCTAAAACACTGGTGTCAAAGTATTGGCATGGACAGAAACATTGCACCTTTCACTTAAAATTACTACTTATCAACTGTAGTTCATTTACTTAACAGTTGTTTAGAGACAAACACAAAAGAACTGTGTATTTATGACTGTGCAATGAAATGCAGAATTTTAAGTGTAATAGTACGAAAAGTTTGAAGTGTAATGGTTGAATAGGTAACAGAAAAGGACATAACTCACTTTTCATGTTGGTTCATTGTGTCTTGCGATCCCACAGCGTAGATAGACCAGAAAGATGTCCTAAAATAAATTTCATTTGTTTAGTCTCAAGCAGTGTCATGTAGAAGGACTGTCATTTAATTCTCAAAATGCGGTATTTGTTCATGTTTTCATTATTCCTATGAACATGTTTGACCACGCTCAGAGAGTAGTCTTTACAAACTGTACAAAACAAAGAAACTAAATGTAAAGCGGTCATCGATTAGTGGAAAAATATAATTTTACATACTGTATCGACATAAACTTTCACAATAGACCAGGAGAGAGGATTTCTGTATTCTTTATGGCTAATTGTCTCTTTTCCTATATGCCTTACACTCTTTCGTAATAAATTTACCTCTTGAATTTACTTTTTTGCACACATAAATCCTGTATAACAATTATGTTTGAATTTTATTCATAGTCTTTACAAGGACATGTAACTTTATAGTTCTTAACCCTCTGGGGTCCTTCGTTTAACAGTCACACTTTGGACCTTCGGGTCCAAATGGAGCCGGAGGGCGGGATTAATATATATATTAAAAAAATCATAATTTTTTTTTTTTTACTTGTTTTTTATAATATTTTTTCTTTTCTTTTTTGGTGTTTTGAGATAATTTTATGATTTATAATTAATATTTATGCAATAATTATGACCCATTTTTTCCCATTGAATATAATAGAAATTTTGTATATATATATAATTTTTATTTTATTTTTATTAAAGCTGTATTTCATTTTAGAGTCAAGCCTAGGCCTCATGAAAGCAATTTTTGAAATGAGATGGGCGCCAACTGGTGGACACACTGAGCATTTTTATCACGCAATAGCACATTTTTACCACTAGTGGATTTACAGCTCTCTGTAGAAAGGCTTGCGAATTCTAGTGATTTTTGCCTGAACAGATTTAGTCTGTTTTGCACTCTTGATGTTTTAGAGATTCACCCCTTCACTGTTGAGTCCTTTTTTTCTGCATCCTGGCTGATTTGTAGATTGTATGCACAAAAAAACTCTGTGTTTTCATATTTTTGACAATTTCCCATTCATTTCCTATGGGGGTCATTTTTGACCAAAGAGCAGAAGTGTGACGACCACTTAGCATGCTTGGATCATGACCTCAATATTTTTTATGTGTTCACATACCTATTACCATAAAAGTCACCTAGTTTCGTAACATTCCGATGAAGCTGTGATTTTTAAAAATTCAAAACAGATTTTTGTAATCTGAATTTATTAGTGTGTAAGTGTATACAAGTGTGTTTGTGTGTTTGTGTATGTATGTGTGTGTGTGTGTGTGTGTGTGTGTGTGTGTGTGTGTGTGTGTGTGTGTGTGTGGATGTGTCTGTTTTGCACTCTTGATGTTTTAGAGATTCACCCCTTCACTGTCCTTTTTTTCTGCATCCTGGCTGATTTGTAGATTGTATGCACATAAAAAACTCTGTGTTTTCATATTTTTGACAATTTCCCATTCATTTCCTATGGGGGTCATTTTTGACCAAAGAGCAGAAGTGTGACGACAACTTAGCATGCTTGGATCATGACCTCAATATTTTTTGTGTTCACATACCTAATACCATAAAAGTCACCTAGTTTCGTAACATTCCGTTGAAGCTGTGATTTTTAAAAATTCAAAACAGATTTTTGTAATCTGAATTTATTAGTGTGTATAAAAAGTGTGTCTCTTTTGCTTTTTTTCTGGATCGTGGCTGATTTGTAGATTGTACGCACAAAAAAAAAACTCTGTATAGGGACGTCCCGCGTGACGTCACGCCATTTGGAGCAGCCATCTTGACGGAATAGAAAATGCTAAACCGCTGGTGATAATACAGCTCGTCGCGAAATATTCATCTCTGTCATGCCCATGCTGTGATACCGATAGCCTGCTAAGCTTTTGTATGCTTTTAATGAAGCTCCGGTGTAGCGTGATGGGAAGTGAATAAGGTAGCTGTAAATGTCACCGAACTCAATGTCAGGAAGTTTTTCTACACATTAAATGCCTGTAAAAAGAACTTGTGGTGCTTCATATGGATCTATGATTCCTAATTCCTTTATCTTCCTCTTGTATATTTCTTTTTGTGATGACATGACGTGAAGAGTTAGCTGACGGTGCGCTAATAATAGATAGTGGCAGTGTTCGTCTAAACCAGTGACCGCGACGCTGAAGTGTGTGAGAACCATAGACTGTAAAAAAATATGGACGTAGTGTTCGTGACGTCACCCGTAGGTTTCTGAAGAGCATTTTTGAAGCCTAAAGTGGGCGGAGCCTTCCGTCGCCATCTTGGCCTTGCGTCACTCCCGGATAACAGAAAATAGGCAAACAGGCGGGGCGTGAGTGGAGCTGAGGAGCCAGCCTGGCCATAGATATGAGCCTGGCTATCTGAAATCACCTAGCTCGACGTGATCGAGTTAGCTGATGATGTAAAGCCAATTAAAAGTTCCTGTTTTTGCCCTTCGAAATATTATAATAGTTAAAATACATGGCTACAAGTGAGACTGTGTATTACTTCGAGAGTGTTTGTGTGTGACAGTGATTTATGTGCATACATGTCAGTCACTCTTTCATGGTCCGTCAGCGCGGCATCGCTCAAGTTCGTAGAGATCTTATTCAGTCCATTTTAAATTCTGATTTTGGCCGCCTCTCAAATGTGTTAAACCGTTAAACCATAGATATATTGCCTTTGAAGTGCAAGTAAATGCGCTAGAAAATCCACGCTCATTCAAGGATGTGCATTTATTGCACGGACGGAGAAAGCGCCGACGCCTGCATGATTTCATCTGACGGTACATAAGCATATTATAATCTATCTGTTCCGTGAGAGCAGAACGAACGAGCCTTTATTGACGTTTTAAATTTGAAAACCCCAAAAAGCAACGAAATTGTCAGACATCCATTAGTGCATGTTCACAGAGGAAAACAACTGAAATACAGCGCTGGTTGTTCTCTCAAACGATACTCGACGACAACGACTGAATCCAAAGACGTGGGCTTTGTACCCAAGTATTAAATTGTATGAAATAATCCCGAAAAAAAGCACAAACACCGCAGAGAAGGCAAGTTCAGCAGCTAACATTTGCTGAGGTGAAGTGACGGCTAGTAACAGAAGACAAACGGCTAGCATTGACATCAGCGGGAATCCACCTGTCACTCAAGTGGCCACACCCTTAAATTTAAATATTAATCAACTAAACGGATGAGTTATAAAAAAATTCACCCCCCTCACAGTTGTTATGAAGGGCAAAATTAGCTGTATAGACCAAAGCCACATAGAGATCCAGGCTGTAAACATGTTTTTTTCTGCTGTAAAGTTGGTAATTTTAACATGAGGGAGATACAGATTTGACTCACTTCTGCAGCCAGGCCAAGCGGCCAGTCAATGAATTGCAGTTTAACTCACTTCCGTGTTGGTTTCAAGAGAGAGACGGGGAGGTTGCCGCTTGGTGAGAACAAATGAATAACATCAGTGCTAACCAGTGCTAACATTTATTTATTTGGATGAAATATTTAAATTTTAATCATTCTGTGTCATTTTTCAATGTCAATCTTTTCACTATTTACATGTTTATGCCCAAAATGCTATACTATTCAAAGTAGTGGACTGTAATTATCCTCTACCCTGTGTACATTATTGATTAAATAGCCTAGCTTATTTAACATCGTTACAGGCACCTCGCGAGCATTCATTCATTCAACTATTTTAAAAGACTGGAATAAACACCAGCACACACAATCAATCTTTTTTTGTAGTCAATTTAATTAAAAAATGTGAACCCAACAGGTATGAAATGTCAGAAAGAGAAAAAAAAAAAAACTGTTAATGGGAAGACGAGCTGCAGCTTAGTGGATAAATATATTTAGCCTATTTTTATTCAGATTGCACAGTTGGAAAGAAAATATATTTATAGGAACATTTCAGCAGGCTCAAGATAATTAATACAGTGACCATTATTCATTATTTTAATCAATTCGCAGCCATAAAACATGTGATAATCCGCATTCTCATGTATAGGTGCGCTGAAGTATTCCGTCAAAATGGCTGACACGCGGCTAGGGGTCACGTGACTGGGAGATCCCTATTGTCACATTTTTGCCAATTTCCCATTCATTTCCTATGGCGGGTCCATTTGGACCCGTAGGTCCTGAGTGTGACTATTTTTTTTACAACCACTTAGACTTTTTTTAATTTAAACGCTTCGGGTCCATTTGGACCCGAAGGACCCCAGAGGGTTTTAATGAGTTTGCATTACAACTGTGTGGCATAGTTCCTCTAACAAATCTGACAGAAGAGCAAAAAATGTACAAAGATTTTAAGCACATATAGTAACTTTATTTGAGTCAAAGAAGATGGTGATAACAATTGAAAACAAACTATAATCTTTAATGTTAAGCGGGACGTTGAAATAAACAATTCTGTGGACGTTAAACAACTTAATATAATATGAAGTATAATGTAATATAATATGAAATACTGGTTTGTCAAAAAGAGAAAGTTCAGTCATATTTAAAACGCCTCTTAAATGAAAGGCCTGCGTTTATCACACACGTTTTCCCATGTGCGGAATAGCATGAACTTACATCGGTTTGTCTTCGCCTAAAACAAAACACAGACCAACAAACAATGAAATGTGAACAGTGTCATCTCAACAAGATGACTAATCTAGTGGTGTAATAAAAAGTCATTTGCAAAACCATACTTACAAACGTGTAACAAACTTACAAATTGCTCATCATTTGAGTTTTCTATATTCTGTATGCATCATAAACAATTTTTGTATTGCCTAACTTATTTTCTTAGTGATTTGGGGTCTTAATTTTACATGGTGATTTCTTCACATGTCATTTTTTTATTTTATCTGCAGGTTTTACCAGAGTGTGGCACTTTGTTTACCAGCCTCAAACGTTAATGAATGTGCAGCTCTTAGTGCAAGTCAGATGTGATTCAGTTGTAACAGATTAAGTGTAATAATAATAATTCGTGCTGTTGCTTCATGTGACCCCACATCATAGATAGCTGTAAAGTTGCACTAAAAAATATCAACTTAGTCAAACACTCTCAAGCAGAAAGACTATCACTCAAATTCTTAATTTGCATTTATTCCTATAAACACCGAATGTTGACAGTTCTCAAAGGAGAGTCCAATAAACAAAATAGTGCTATCTGAATAAGATGGACACTAGTGGAGTGATAAAACAACACTTACAAGACAAAATTAACGAACTTTGCTCATTGCTCACGAATGGATTTTGTGTATTTATTATAAATGTTACTTTTCAATGTATGCTGTGCCCTCTTTTCTTACTGATTTGGTCTTTTGAAATTTACAGGTGTTTTGGACACACATACAGTAACTCCTGTATAAATATTATGTTTGAAAGTTATTCAAGAGTGTGAACACTTTGCATCAGAGTGGTGTGACACACCCCTGACAGAATATGTTGGCGTGTAAAAATACACACAAAGAGTTCAGCACAACTATTCACACACACACACACACACACACACACACAAATATCTAACTATATATTTTGTCGCTTTGATAGAACCTTGATATCACCCGTTTTGGGGGGTCAAAGAAGATGGTAATAGTCGAAACATTCTAAGCTCATCTCTTTAATTTTGTGCTGGATGTTGAAGGGCTAGTGACTTCCATGATATTTTCTAGCATGAAGCTTTGTCTGGATCACTCAACAAAGTTTTGTGTTCTGACCACACGAAGATTACACTAAGATTAGATTTCTTGAGTATTGCATGTTTGCACTGTACCCGAAACTTAGGCGTCAACATGTATCCCTTGTGGTTGTTACACACACACACACACACACACACACACACAGGTATAATTTGAAATGTAGGTTTGTCAAAAGAAAAAAAGGTACATGCATACATTTAAAAAGTTTTCTAAGTGAAAATTGAGTTTTACTCATGTGAGGAAACTGCTCGGCTACAGTACTAATAAAAGATGCTGGTCATCAGTCTGTTTTAAAGAATAAAATAAAGTAAAAGTTTTATTTAAAGGAAATAGACAACTTTTCTTGCTTTTTGTATGGCAAACAAATGTATAAAATGTTTGAACGTTTAAAATCCCTGTGTGTCTTATTTTACTCAGAATTTTGTAGTAAAATATGTAAATTTGTTGTTTTGCAACACACACACACACACACACACACACACACACACACACACACACACACACACACACACACACACTATGGGTTGGGTTAAAAACTAACACATTTTCTTTAAAAAATACTAAAATAACAAAAGTAACAACCAAATTTATATACACTAAAAAGATGTTTTTGTGTGCGAGCCCAGAGAATCACCAGAAAGCTTTTGATGAAGTGTCATTCTTTAAACATCTAGGCTAGCCTAAGCAACTGTCCTAAAACCATTAACAAACCCATTTAGGATGCACTCTTCCCCCGCCAGTTCCACTCGCAAACAACTTCACTGTGAGTTAGATAAATGTTTTGATTCTTTGTCTTTTTAACACTGATGCTATTGGCGTCGGGAAACAGATACAGATGTTAGAAAAAACGACACCTTTTCTTGTTGAGAAGAATATAGCACGGGGTGTGTGGGTAATTAGGCCTCTTTGGCTTGATGAACGTGTCTGATTCTTTGTCTTAGGCATTAACATAAAACCTAAAGTTCAGGTACTACTGATCCTACTGAGGTACACACACACACACACACACACACACACACAGTTGGTCTTAAAATAACATTTACCACTCTACAGATAAGGCGTTGTCGGGAAAATTCATTTCGTGTACCTACCCCGAAGTGACAAAATAAAATTAAATTCTGTATCAAAATTTATAAGGAAAGACCAGTACTTTGTTTAGGCTTGGTCTGTAGGGAATTACAAACCTGTGCACATATATTCAAACGCACATAACTATAGAACCAATTCTTAATGCGCATGTGAGCACCATCAGCGTTTTATCACAGGTTCGCGTTTAAAGTCTGTGTAGAGAGAATGGTGATGTCTTAGCGGCCCCTAATTTAATAACAAATGATCGTTGCGACGGAAGCGAATCAATCAAAACTAACTTTAGCTGGAAAATAACTTTATTAAAAAAACGCTATAAAGCCAAAACAATCTCTGTTACCTTAAATTATACGCTTATCTCTGTAAAGCTGCTTTGAAACAATCTACATTGTTAAAAGCGCTATATAAATGAAGATGACTTGATTTGACTTGACTTAAAAGAACATCCCCAGACATGTTATTTTAATGAATATAGCCAGTGTGGTGTAGGGGTAATGGTATTCCTGAATGTCTTGACTCAAATACTTTGACTCAGTTAATATATAGGCTACCCTATTGATCAAACAACAACGATTTTGACACTCAGGGTGTCAACATTACGTAATACCTGCTTGGGTGAATTTCACCCCCAGCAATCAAAGGGATACAATCAGCAACAGTTTCCCCCATACAGACGTTCCCCCTGTAAAAACATTTGACACCCACTGACCAGTCAGCTTGAGTGACACATGGATTCCCTGTCAATCACTAGTGACAGGGTCATAAATCAACCAAAAGTGACACATAGTATATGTTAATACTACTAGATCGGAATCAAATCACAAGTGAAATTGTGAAATTTGTGTCTCTCGATAAAAAAAATAGTAGCCTACTACAATGTACCATGTAAATATTGTAACATGTCACTAAACTTCATAAAATTCTGTTTAGTTTCCAAATGTTTTGACATTCACAGTACACTTGTGTACACAATTGTGTTTTTTTTTTACATCCCCCCAAATTCACTTCCCTCCATAATTCTCAAAGCTAAACTCAAAAGTTGGCAGCCCTGTAACTGCATGTATGCATATGATGCTGATATTATGCATTTTAATAAATAAATAGAAAATGAATAATTTAATTCTAAATATTGTTTTAAATTGTATGTTGTTTAATGAAAATAAAGTGTCTATGTTCTTTCTATCACTGCCAGTAATCTTGTACTGTAATGATATGACTGCTGTGTGCCTAATGAAGATAATATAATGCTTTTAAATGAATGATGGTAGCTAGCATCGGCCGTATACGGGCCGTCGGGGGCGTGGCTATACTTTTATTACTTTTTTTAAGCTTTGTTTTATAACGAATATTCAACTCACTATCATAAACTATGCATCATTTGAAAGCTAAAACACTCAAGAATCATGTTCTAAACTTGTTTTTGCTATCAATACACCAGAGAGGAAAGGGTTAAATTAAATGCAAAAGGACTGTTCATGTAAAAATGAGCAAAATGAACCGCAGTACTTAACTTTCATATCCTGTGGTTCAGACGAGTTCGGACGAGTTCTGCCGGATGTATTTTCGGTTTAGCCCGGTTTGAATATAAAACCCAATTGAATATAAAAAAGTCCTGTATTTCTCCCGCTCGTCATCGTCAGCTGTCACAGTTGCCAGGCGACAAGAACAATCCTCCGTAGGCTAGACCGGTCCGAGCGCTTCAGATGCGCCCTTTGATATGGGACGCTGTAGGCCTAGTTAGCAACAATTTGTTAATATTGTGACAATAGACCTACATTTTGTTACTTTAATTTTCGGAACTGCATATTTCGTTAAATATTCACGTACAAATGTGAAGTAACCTACTGAAGTACCTTTTTTCTCTCACATATGATTTTACATTAAACTAGCCTACACAAAAGTAGCTATATAATGTAACAACCTTGAAAATATTCAGAAGTAAAATGCAGTAGTAGCATAATATAAATACAAAACTATAATAAAAACCCTGACAAGGAGTTTTTTCCCCTGTAGAATACATACCTCTAGTTTTACTCTTGATACTAAAAACGTATTCAATTTTTTCCAGAAATTACTCTTTTTGAAAAAGAAAAAAACCTCAGTGACATGGCAGCCATCATTGAGTCAGCCCTGCAAACCTGTTGGTAGGTAGACAACTTACTGGATAGTGGAAATATGCAGTCAAACACTCTGGAGACCATCCCAGATGATGTCCCACCAGCAGAGAGGCCTTACCAGGGGCAGCCCATCCCAGTCCAGCAGCACACCACGGTCTCCCTGCTCAGCTGAATAAAAGTCTACATCAGTTTTTTCTTATTTTATGTACTGTAAATGTTTGTTGATTTTGATATGTTTAAAGGGGGGGTGAAATGCTATTTCATGCATACTGAGTTTTTTACACTGGTAAAGAGTTGGATTCCCATGCTAAACATGGACAAAGTTTCAAAAATTAAGTTGTACGTTTGAAGGAGTATTTTTGTTCCAAAAATACTCCTTCCGGTTTGTCACAAGTTTCGGAAAGTTTTTTTCGAGTATGGCTCTGTCTTACGTAAGATAGGGCGGAATTTCCTTATATGGGTCCTAAGGGCACTTCTCCGGTAAGATCGCGGCCGCGCGCGCACTCTTAGACCAGAGCAAGAGAGTGAAAGCAGTTCGCCATCAAAGCGCCCTGCCCGGCTTTTGGGAAGTCAATGTCACCAAAGAAGTGTGTTTTTGGTTGCCAGGGCAAGACAACCCTGCACAGATTCCCAAAGAACCCAGCGTTAAGGAACCCGTGGATGGAGTTTGTTTTCCTGAGCATAAACGGAGTTGTGTAGCTGTTTGTTCCCTGCATTTCGACGATGATTGTTTTATAAACAAAGCCCAGATCGTCTAATGCTTAAGGATCGAGCAGTCGCAATGATAAAGGTTCGCGGTCGTGCGTTGGAACCATAGACTGTAAAAAAAGATGGACGACGCCCCTTCGCTCTCTTCCATTGATGAGAACTGAAGCCGCCAGAGTCCCGATATGGCGCTGACATATTGGAACTTGAGTCTGCGCAGTAGCGATTTCGGGACCAGACCTGCGCAGTAGTGAGCAGGAAGTAAAGCCGCGAAATCAACGCTCCGCCCTCACTCTCGCAGGGAAAGTGCATTCTGCACACTTTTTAAAAAATTGATTGCAGTACGACAAGAGGCTTGTTAAAATAAAGTAAATACAATCTCCTCAGTCCTCCGAAGATCCCGAAAAAAATGTGCGTTGGTGCTTCAGTGACTACTGCGCTCAGAGAACCTGTCAATCATAGCTGTCAATCATGACGTTACACCACCGCATCACGTAACTAACTAAAAACCAACTTATTTTTGAAACAGACACTTGAACTTACATCAGCGTGATAAAAACGACAGAAAATGAAAGAAACCACCTTTGGAAAAAAGATATTTGAAGTGTAATTTAATTGTTTAGTTGGTCTCGCGTCCCGTTGAATAACGGGGAGGAGGGGCTTATGACCTATACTAGGACCAGTCACCGGGGGGCGATCGAGACGTTTTGGCTTCACTTTTCAGGGCTTGTGCGGCACGCTTGGTTGGAACCGGTGTAGCAGTCGATTCTGTTCCCTACCGGAATTCCTGTTCCCCCTGAACGAGCCGTGTCTGCTGACAGCGCATGCGTCAAAGCCTTAATAAACCTTAATAAATCAAAGCCTTAATAAACATTACATTGAAATCTGTAATAACGTTTTAAATTTGAAAATAAATAATCTGGATTGAATTGACAGATGGGGGAAAACTCGCTTCTAATAAAAAATAAAAACAATAAAAAACCGCTTAAATTTCGGTAAAAAATACAATCCTTTTTTAACCTTTTGGCTTCCCGTACATCCAGTTGTGCTTCTTGCTCGTATTCAGTTCTAATGGTACGCGTGGTAACTCGGCAACTACGCATGATTTGTAGTATGATGCATAAAGGGAACAGGAATTCCGATAGGGAACAGAATCGACTGCTTCACCGGACGGTGAGTAACTGTTGAACAAATAATGTCTCTGTGTGTTGTCACTAGCTCGGTGCGTTAGCACAGCTAAGCTTCGCCCACACGGCCCGCCCCCAGCCGCTCGTTTTTTTCCGGAAAGACTCGGTACACCCTATCTTTCTTTGATTAATATAATAAAACAAAAGACTTTTTGGAGATATGAAGGATGCAATATTACTCTATAGGTACTCAAGATTAACAGGAGATTGAGTGAAAATGAGCATTTCACCCCCCCTTTAACGTATGTTGTTAATAGTTGGAAAAAGTACTTTAATGTAGCCTGTGGAACAAATGATTTTCATTTACCAATTTTATTTAAAAAAAAAAGGTATACAAGAGCTTGTTTCAAGTAGAAATTATGACTGTCAAAAAAATAAACAATGTCCAGAACAATTCATTCTCTTTTAATTACACATTAAAGTTGCATAAAAATAATGTACAGATTTTTTCTTTCCTTTTAAAAAATAAAAGTGAAAAAAGTTAAACAAGAATATGTAGAATTTTAAAAAAAATTCAATCATTCTCTCAAGAAGAGAAAACAGCCTGTCCATCCTCTCCCTACTCTCCTCCTGTGCTCTCCTCGCCTCTGCCTTCGTGCTGGTGCTGGCTCCTCCTCACCGTGGGCACCCACTGCTGAACTTGGCCCTGAGCACAAACCAGGGCCAAGTTTCAGCAGTGGGTTTCCCACTCACACCCTCACCTGTCCCAGGACACTTGCAATCCTAAGGGCAGAGCAAATGAACCATGGCTTGTTAACAACAACAGCACAATACATTTCAGCAAAGACGTGTGTATTAACTTTCTTACTTTGTATTTTTTTTAAAAAAAGCTTAACACAGGGGTGCAATCTTAAGTGCATTGTTAACACTGCAAAATATGACATCCAGACATGCATGCTTAAGAAATCATATTTCTATATACTCAAATTTGGTTAAAACCACATAGCTTTCATGACAGCACTACAAAAACACATAAAAGTGAAACCCCATTCCCTTATCAACTGCTTTTCTTATTGTTGTGGGCTTTATAGGGTGACTGATATTTCTTATAATACACAAGTGAGATAGACTAGTGCAAATATTACAAATAGGTCGTTAAACTAATATTAGCACAAGTTTTGCCTCAAACTGACAAATGAAGCCACGCAATGGTGAGTTAAGATTAAGTTTATAATAAACTTTAACTCTGGTTTTGCTAGCTATTTGAGTAAATGAAAACATAATACTTACATTTAAATTTGAATTTGCTGTCCACCACCGATCTCTAGTCTCGACCGCCTTTAAAAATAAATAAATAAATGCTGTTGTCAACGGCGCGCAATGACTTATGGCCCATAAAATGTCTAAGTTATGGGGTAGAATAGGGTAGGGTAGTGATGTGACATTTGAACCGAGGCGTCGGAGCGTGTGTCGAGAAAAAGTGGGCGTGCCAGATGAAGCCGCGATTCGAGGCTTGTGTTGTTAACGTGAAAATCACGTGACTAATGACAAACGAGGCCTCGGTTTGTGTAAATACGTCATCGGTTCGGTCTGAGTGTCGCTTCCGGATAAAAGGCGATTCGAAACTCGCGCCTCCTTGTGGGTGTTGTCAGGAGTAGTAGTAGTGTCAGAGAGTTATCATTGTCACTGTCGTTATTGTGTCATATGTGAGGGCTGTAGGCCTATATTATTACATTATTAGGTTAGAATAGTTATAGTAGCCTATATTATTATTATAGTAGGCCTAGCTATATTATAGTCTTGTTATATTAATTAGATAAGATTATTTGGATTGCCTTGGATTTTTGGATCTGGAATGGACTGCTTTTTGATTTGGATTGCCCTTTTGGATTTGTTTGCTTTTTGTGACTCTTCCTTTTTCCTGGTAATGGAGCCAGCAAGAAAGAGGGAATCCTGCTCAACAGAAGCATCAGTATCCTCATTTGTACCACTGCCATTTTTACGTTCCCCTGCATCCTCTGTTCCTTGTGAAAGGATCTTTTCCAAGGCTAGAGAGATTTTGTCCAAGAAGAGGAATCGTCTAAACCCAACAACACTTGAAATAATTCTCAATAAAAAATCTATTTTTATTTTCCTTCCTTCTGGACTATTCTGTTGCAGTTTACTTTAATCTGTTATCTATAATCTGTTAAATTAATAAATGTACTTTATTACACTCCCTCTAACATAAGCACTGCACTCAACACAGTGTCACTGTTGTTGTTCATACTGTCCCTATCCAAACAATTTATGAATAATTAATTAACTGTGTGTGTGTGACTCTGCACAAGTAAATTCAGACAGAGAAAGATACATATTTTATATTATACACAGTAATGGACAAATGTCTGATCATGTATTTTTATTATTGCAAATGAAAGGTACAAAATAAATAAATAAATATTTTTTATTTATAAAAATATTTGTATAAAATATACATATAAATATAAATATACAAATAAATATAAATATTTATTTGTTTATTTGTATATTTACATTACAAATAAATATTTTTTATTTATAAAAGTATTTTTATAAAATATAATTTTTATAAAAAAAATATTTTTAATTAAATTAGGGAGGGAGGGCTGATCTGCCCACTGTCCACTGGTTCAGAATGAATTAATTTGTCTGCTATTTCTTTGCACAGTAGCTAGGTGTCACTAGTGAGCAATGCTGAATGAAGCTTCGAGTAATGAACCTTTAGCTGAAGCAATGGCCTGCGAGGTCTCAGTGGTTCAGGAAGCCTCATTTTGCCATCACTAGGTTAGGGTAGGATAGGCCGTAAGTGTCCATTTATGTATCCTTCCTTTCACGAGGACACGAAGGGCGCATTTGGCGTCGCTTTTGAATCAGGGTAGCCTTCGTCGCGTCGCGATGACGCAACCGGCCTTCGAATACGAGGTGTTTCTCAATGTCAAGGATACTTCCTTGGCAGGACTGGTCCTTCCAAGTCACTTCCTTCAGAGGCTAGGCAAGGCTCCTCTTTAGCATTCTACTGTCAACAGCTGTGTCCCAATGTGAAGTCTGCATCCTCCGAAGGCCGTATTTGAAGGCCGATTGCGTCACAGCGGCGCGACGAAACGTCACAGCGGAGCGACGAAGGACGTCCCAATTCAAAGGCTGCACACTTCGGAGGTCGCATTTGAAGGCCGATTGCGTCACCGCGGCGCTATGAAGGCTGTCCCAATTAAATTCTGCATCCTCCGAAGGCCGATTGCGTCACAGCGGCGCGACGAAACGTCACAGCGGAGCGACGAAGGACGTCCCAATTCAAAGGCTGCACACTTCGGAGGTCGCATTTGAAGGCCGATTGCGTCACCGCGGCGCTATGAAGGCTGTCCCAATTAAATTCTGCATCCTCCGAAGGCCGTATTCGAAGGACGGTTGCGTCATCGCGGCCCGACGAAGGCTAAAGCGACGCCAAATGCGCCCTTCGTTTCCCGTGAAAGGAAGGATACATAAATGGACACTTTGCGGACTATCCTACCCCATAATTCATCGCGCGGCGGTGACGACAGCATTTTTATAAAAAAAAAAAAAAAAAAAATGACGGCCGAGAGTTCGCTGGTGGACGGCAAATTCACATTTAAATGTAAGTATTATGTTTTCATTTACTCAAATAGCTAGTGAAACCACAGTTAAAAGCCACAAGTTTTTCTTTCTTATAAACTTCACCTTAACTCCTTCGCGTGGCTTCATTTGTCAGGTGGTCTGAGGCAAAACTTGTGCTAATTGTTTAATAATTGTTTCAGGGAGCAAGGAGCAGACAGCTCAATTTATTAAACTGCAATTTAAAAAAAAAAAAAAAACTAAATAAATTAAATTAAACATGAATATGATTTTAAAAATACAAGGTAAGAAAGTTGAGATCACATCTTTGCTGAAATGTATTGTGCTGTTGTTGTTAACAAGCCATGGTTAATTTGCTCTGCCTTTAGGATTGCACGTGTCCTGGGACAGGTGAGGGTGTGAGTGGGAAACCCACTGCTGAAACTTGGCCCTGGTTTGTCTTCATGGATGAGATGTTGGGACAGAGGCATCGCACCCTCATTGCCTCAATCCCTGAGGACACACCAGGGCCGAGTTCAGCAGTGTGTGACCAAGAAGAGGAGGAGCCAGGGGCAGCAGCAGCAGCACCAGCATCAGCACCAGCAGCACCAGCACCACGATGAAGGCGAGACAGAGAGGACGAGTTTTTGGACTTGATTAGAGAAGACATGGGACTGCAGAGGCGAGGAGAGCACAGGATAGGCTGTTTTCTCTTCTTGAAAGAATGATTGAGAAATATGTATGTGTATATATATATATATTCTTTAACTTTTTTCACTTAAAAGGAAAAAAAATTCTGCAACTTTAAATGTGTAAATAAAAGAGAATTCATTGCTCTGGACATTGTTTATTTTTGTAATGACAGTCATAATTTCTACATGAAACAAATTCTTCTATAACGTTTTTCCCCGAACTATTTACAACATACGTTAAACATCTCAAAATCAACATAAACATTTAAATTTACAGTACATAAAATAAGAAAAATGATGTAGACTTTTATTCGGCTGAGTGGGAGACCCTGGTGTGCTGCTGGACCGAGATGGGCTGCACAATAGAGACCCTGGTAAGGCTTCTGCTGGTGGGACATCATCTGGCACAGTCTCCAGAGTGTTTGACTGCATATTTCCACTATCCACTAAGTTGTCTACCAACAGGTTTGCAGGGCTGACTCATGGAATAAATATTGAGATACTTTATTACACTAAAGTGCTTTTAATAACCATACCGCATTGGGGAAAAACTATTAGTCATATATTTCAAACCTTAGTTAAGCAAAATTATCTTGCATACTCTAATTTATTTATTTATTTATTTATTTATTTAGAAAAACAGGGACAGCGTACAATAAACGGGGAGAGATGCATAGTACCAGGTTTTAGCTCAAGAGCTAATTTCCACCCGTAGTCCCTGGGCAGGCTGATGTTATAATAAAATACATAATACATCATACATATGAATAATGAAATTTACATTGACCAAATAAATAATAAAAGTCTTCATATGCACAAATATCAGATCTTCACACCTTTCATGTACTTAAGGTATCAAGAGTAAAAGTAAAGGAATTCTGGAGGAAAAAAACCTTGTCAGGGTTTTTATGATGGTTCTGCTTTTATATTACTGCATATGTTGCATTTTACTTCTGAATATTTTCAAGGTTGATACATTTAAACTATGTACTTTTGTGTAGTTTATTGTAAAACAATGCATCATATTGTAAAATAACAATTTTGAAGAGTTGCTGACCTGTGTGGGAAAATCACTTCGAGTATTAACGAAGTAGTTCCTTACACACCACCACTGGTTATTTTGAATATTAAAGTAAATGTAGGCCTATTGTCACAATATTAACAAATTGTTGCTAACTACAGCTCCGTCCCATTTCAAAGGGCGCATCTGAAGCGCTCGGATTGTTCTTGTCGCCTAGCAACAGTGACTGACAGCTGCCGATGAAGAGCGGGAGTAACATTCGCACTGGACTTTTTATATTCAACTGAGTTTTATATTCAAATAGGGTTGATGGTCCAAGGTCCATTTATGTGCATAATAAAAAATAATACACTACAAAATCGCATCAAGGTAAATGAGCATTTGAATCTTCGGCTAAGCCGAAAGTAGGCTACATGACCTGAAACATCCTTAATAATACCATGTCTTCCAGTAAAATATAAAACGTAAAAATGACAATAGCCAATTTTGGCTCCATAGCTGGTTACTCAATTATATCAAATGAATTATCAGGATGGCAGCATACTCTCGCACCGTTGCTTGCCGCCTGGAGCGGTAATCGGGAACACCTGGCTGCACAATTAGAAAATCCTACGAAGGCTACACGGTGTGTCGTTCGGAGGACGCATAGGCTGCATCGTTTGAAGTCCGCAGTATGGCGGGTACTCCGTATCAAAATCAAACATCCGAACGACCGACCGACCGATCGAACGTCTATCCGAACGTCTTGAACTTTCAAACGGGTGACCCACGTGACAACCTGACGTGACGTCAGCGTCTTCGAATTTGCAGCTTTTTAACCATACAAGTATACAAGCTGATGTGTAAAGGCTATAAATGGACATGATAGGCAATACATATAAATATTGTACCCCAAAAACAACTTTCCTGAATTCTGTGCTTGTGCGGCTATGTGTTTTACTTTCAAAGAGCAGAAATACTGCCTATAAGCTACAGACATTCAATAGTCTTGACCATATAATCATTTTAACTAGTTTTTATTGTTAATTTTATTGCCCAATGTACAAAGTTCCCACTGTCCATAAAAACACTCAAAAGTCGATTATTTTATTTTTTACTTTTTGATCCAGAAGGTTTTCATATTAGATTTATATATTTGGACTGAATGATCTAATGAATGCTCTGCAGTGTTTATGATATTGAGCTGCATGATCTGAAAGCATTGTTTGATTTTGAGCACAGATAAAATGGTTTTGAGTAAATTTCTTTATTTTGAAAAGCATCAGATGGTCTCTGAATGTAGTTTGAAGATTTGGTTTTGTATTTAAATTTTTGAGAAAGTGGGTGATGGTTCCAAGAAATGTATTTTAGCAATTCAGGAAAACTGTCCTATAGATTAAAAACATTTTTTATACATAATATCAAACAAATAAAGTAGGCCCAATAAAAAGTAAATCTAATCAAGCATGATTTTTTGTTTCAAGAACTTAGAGATCTCAACACTTACTAAATTATCATAATCTTTTACAAATAATCATCATAAATGTTAAAGTGGAAAGGTTTATTAAAAACATATGTATAATAGTTCTAATATTACATTTAGACAAGATCAGCTGAATATATCTTATTTTGTAATTAAGGTTCTTTGATTTTCATGTCTGCAACTTATAAACAATGAGCCCAAAAAAATGTAATGATCATTTAAATAAAATCATATGTAACACGTTCCTACATGTGCTTACGTGTTGTTAACGCGTTCCCATGGCGACCGGTCGGAAGCGCGAGTAACTGATCGTCTTCCCAACGTGTTGTTTACGTGTGAAGACACGTTGTAACACGTTTTTTTATATATACCTTAGTTCAACTTCTTATTCTTCGATTGTATCCTCTAACTAGTCCACATTTGATTACTGCAATCAATGACTGATTTAGAAAGTGATTTAGAAAGTTATGTATGGTGTAGTATTATTAAAGTTAAATAAAGTTAAATTAAGGCTAAATATTATTGACAAACCTGACATGCTTAAACTGTTATTTTGGAAAAGCACGATATTCCACATAATTTTTCTCCATCTCCCATTAAATCGGGAATAGATCTTATTGAATAGAAATACGCTGTAGCGTATTCAAATGCAGCAAAAACTGCAATCAGTATCCCATCTGCTTTACCTAAATATAAAAATAATAGGAAATGAATTATATAGGCTACATAAAATACCCTTGTGAAAAAAAAGTGCACTTAAGTGTACTTTTATAAAGTGTACTTATTACATAAATAATATACTTTAAATATATACACTTAAGTGTGAATTAAATGCCATCTTTTCGGCGCACTTAATGCACATTAAGTGTAATTAATTTCAAATATATCATATATTAAGTTGAAATAAAATGTAATAAGTTGCCATTAAGAGTGATTTTTTGGAACAACTTAATTGGTACTTTATTACAACTTTATATATACTTTCATAATTGCTTCTAGTGTTTTTAAAATATACTTAAAGTGCACTACAAAATGTAATGACACGCAATTAATGTGATTTAAAATATACTTTAATGTCAGTTAACAATACACTTAAGTGTGAATTAAATGCAATGTTTTCGACACACTGAATGCACATTAAGTGCAATTAATTTCAAATATATCACATATTAAGTTGAAATAAAATGTAATAAGTTGCCATTAAGAGTGATTTTTTGGAACAACTTAATTTGTACTTTATTACAACTTTATATCTACTTTCATAATTGCTTCGTGTTTTTAAAATATACTTAAAGTGCACTACACAATGTAATGACACGCAATTAATGTGATTTAAAATATACTTTAATGTCAGTTAACAATACACTTAAGTGTGAATTAAATGCAATGTTTTCAACACACTGAATGCACATTAAGTGCAATTAATTTAAAATATATCACATATTAAGTTGAAATAAAATGCAATAAGTTGCCATTAAGAGTGATTTTTTGGAACAACTTAATTTGTACTTTATTACAACTTTATATCTACTTTCATAATTGCTTCTAGTGTTTTTAAAATATACTTAAAGTGCACTACACAATGTAATGACACGCAATTAATGTGATTTAAAATATACTTGTCATGATTCTGCCTTGTCTTTTGATTTTCTCTTGTCTTGCGGCAGAATCATGACAGGCCCATGTTTCATGTGCAGCACATGGCCATTTGTTTGGCCATGTGCTTGCGTTGTCTCGTCCCCTAGCCCCGCCCCCTTGTTATCCTCGTTTTGTCATTATTGCTTTACCCATTATCACCTGTGTTCCTGATTATTTGTTCCCTATTTAATCCCCTCATGTCTGCTGTCTTGTGTCGGTTCATTGTCGATCAATTTCATACTTTGTGTGATCACGTTGTGAGTATTCCTGTCCAGTGAAGTTCTGATCCTGTATTTGCTGTTAATTTGTAGTCTAGTTACGTCAAGTCTATGTCATAGTCTAGTTAGTATTCATAGTCCTGTCTTGTCCTGTTTTGCCCCCTCGTGGGCTTTGTTTTCCCTGTTATTTGTACAATAAACTGTGTTGCTGTGACCACTGTCTGCAATTGGGTTCATCTCCATCCACATAACAGAATCATGACAATACTTTAATGTCAGTTAACAATACACTTAAGTGTGAATTAAATGCAATGTTACAATCAACAAAACTAAATGTAAAACCCTCTAAATTTACTGACAAAATAATCTCTAAAAGAAGTACATAAAAACCTTTCTGTTGATGCACAATAAAACCCCAAGAAACACTATGCATAAACACAAACAGTTTTGGAAAGAGACCTTTGGGTAATGCTTTACAAAAATATATTAGTTACCTACTTCAGTTAACATGAACTAAGAATGAATAATACTTTAAGCATTTATTAGTCTAAGTAAGATAATATTAGTCTTGGTTAGATCATGTTGGCTAAAAAATAAACTAATATTAACAAATGAGACCTAATTAAAAGTTACCGAACCTTGTTATTTAGCTCTTAAAGGGATGTTCAGCAGAAGAAAGAAATTCATACAGGTTTGAAACAACATGAGGGTGAGTATATGATGACAGAATTTTCATTTTAAAGTGGAGTATCCCTTTAAACCTTTACCAGCACCAACATTAAACAGGACCAAATGCTTACTCCAGCATTACAGTGAATCTAAGTTTGTCTAAAAAAAACAAACACACATTGAAGAACTCCAAAAGCACAAAAACCAAAATGATTTGTCACCCAATTTTTTAAGTTGTTGGAAAGTGCTGTTTATGTCAATGTCCCAGATGCTCTCCAGAGTATATGTGAATGGAAATGTTTCAAAGATGCAGGAAAGTCAGAAAAAATGCCTTGAGAAAAAAAAAAAAAAAAAAAACAGAAAATTTGTTTATAATACAGATCCAGTCCATTATTATATTTGGCTCAATTGAATGAAAGAGATAGATATACAGTTGCGCTTCAAAGTTGATATACACCTTGCAGTATCTGCAAAATGTTAACAATTTTATCAATAATAGGGATCACAAAAATGTGCGTTTTATCTTTATTTAGTACTACCCTGATGAAGCAGTTTATTCTGCAAGGTGTATGTAAACTTTTGACTGTTAACTGTTGATGAATGTGTGATGTGATTGATTACCTCAGTCACCAGGGCCACATCGTAGTAGAAAGCTGGGCAAGGTTCCTTCTATTTCCCACAAACAGCAGGATTCCACTGACTACGCCATCTTTACTGACACTGGGCTTAAAGTGATTAAAAATAGAGAACCTTTTTATTGCTACTTTACAGGGAATTAAGCATAACTTTATCAATTACACAAATATAGATATATGACCCATGCAAACCCAAGACCAATGCAAATTAAGAAAGGTATTCTTACATTTTAAGCTTGCCCCACATAGCTATCTTCATGAAGGATGTTCCTGTTCCTGTATTTACCACGGTTGACACAGCAATGCTGCAAGCCTTCTTCCTTTGGTTTGTTACCTATAAAATATATGATTATAGGGCAGGTGTAAATGCACAGGTGGGAATTTATTACTTGCACATGCAAAATATTCAAAGCATTTAAAAGCTATAGGGATAGTTAGAGACTTGAAAGTAGTGTTTTAGCTTGATCAGGATGTGCTGTCATGATAAATCTTGTAACATCACCTCATCAATACAGGTCTGTGATTCCACACCGCTTGCACTGTATCTCCAATAACAAATATGAACTGATCCTGCAAAATGAATGTTTAAATCCAGATAAACACAAAAATATTACATATTCCAAAACAAATAGTAATTGAACAACTCTTTAAATACAAAATGAAATTGAACACATTACAAGCATTTTTTATAGAGGTGGGTAATATATTAAATATTTATGGTGGTTATAAGATTGATTATTTGTATTAAATGTATATAAACGTCTTCGAGTGTTACAATATTGGATCAGCATTCAGCAAATGTTTAGTAGCTTGTTTAAAATAATTTAAAAAGTCGGTTTAGTTTTAAAAAAAAATCAGCAACCAAATTCCTCGAACACGACCACACACGCCTTCCTCACATTACAATGTAAGACATTATTAGAATGCAATCATATATAAATTATTGAAAACATGATTAATTCACCTCCCGAGTCTATTGAGTTTATAATATATGCTATTAAAATGCACTCAGCAACTGACATGTTACGGTGAAAAAATAATTAACTAAAGAAAGCATCAATATATACTTACTTGACTGATTATTTGCAGCATAACGTCTCATCTGCAAACAAACATCCAAACGTGGTGCTCCTTTTGTTCTCTTGTTTGGCTAGCTTCAGTCTCATCACGCATCGCAAACGGATCGCAAAACATAGCGCATTTTTCAAACTCTAGTGAAGTAGAGCGTCATAATGACGTAGTATTTCTCGCGCATGCGCATTAAACAAAATATTCATATATCATGCATGGTTAAATGTTATTTCAGCTTTTCTGTTTAAGTTGAAGTTGTTCTAACTCATTGTGTTGTTAAACTCTGTAAGTTTACAAAACTTTACTCATTAACCTAACTAAAAGTCAATCTTTTTTTTCAATGTAGTCTAGTGTGATTAAAATTAAATGTATTTTAACTGAATTTAAATGCAAATTCATTTTGTTTACATTTGTTTAACTTTTGCTCGCAATTAATACAATTTTAAATGTGTGTTTAATTGACTTAGAACAACATATTGAAAGTATTATGTTCACAGATGTAAAGTAGCTACAACACATTACTATTAGACTCCTCTCATATATTACATTTTATTTTCAAATATTATGTAGAAAGCTGACACTAGTTGAGTTCATAGAGCAAGGGCTGGTGATAAAAATGTCAACAATAAGTTGTACTGGATTATACTGTATAAGCAGATGTATTGGAAAAATACATTTCAACTGCATAATGCACACAGTATATATTATAGACAAAACACATTTAAAATACATTAACAAATTAATTTTGGACAACACACTTGAGTTGGAATTAAAATCAATTATTTTCCATGTTTTCCATTAAAACTGTTATTTTATATATTAGTCAATACATCAAAATAAATTCCCTTTAATAACTTATAACTTTAACTTTAATAAATTTAAAACACTATAAATCATAATTATTTAAAATGTATGTTTAAGTAAAACTTAGTAGACATTGCAAAGTGCATTTTTTAAAACATGCACTTAAGTGTGTTTATAAATATTGTCATGAAAGTGTTCTTTCTTTAAGTTAAGCTTAATTAGACATTATTACAAAGTGCATTTTTAAAAAGTGTACTTAAGTGTGTTAATAAATATTGTGATGAAAGTGTACTTTCTTTAAGTTAAGCTTAATTAGACATTATTACAAAGTGCATTTTTAAAAATGCACTTAAGTGTGTTTATAAATATTGTGATGAAAGAGTACTTACTTTAAGTTAAACTTAATTAGATATTATTACAAAGTGCATTCGTAAAAAGTGAGTGAAAAGTGAGTACTTACTTTAAATTAAACTTAATTAGATATTATTACAAAGTGCATTTGTAAAAAGTGCACTTAAGTGTGTTTATAAATATTGTGATGAAAGTGTACTTTCTTTAAGTTAAGCTTAATTAGACATTATTACAAAGTGCATTTTTAAAAATGCACTTAAGTGTGTTTATAAATATTGTGATGAAAGAGTACTTACTTTAAGTTAAACTTAATTAGATATTATTACAAAGTGCATTCGTAAAAAGTGCACTTAAGTGTGTTTATAAATATTATGATAAAAGTGTACTTTCTTTAAGTAAAACTTAATTAGACATTATTACAAAGTGCATTTTTAAAAAGTGTATTTAAGTGTGTTAAGAAATATTGTGATGAAAGTGTACTTACTTTAAATTAGACTTAATTAGATATTATTACAAAGTGCATTTGTAAAAATTGTACTTAAGTGTGTTTATAAATATTGTGATGAAAGTGTACTTTCTTTAAGTTAAGCTTAATTAGACATTATTACAAAGTGCATTTTTTCAAATGCACTTAAGTGTGTTTTTAAATATTGTGATGAAAGTGTACTTACTTTAAGTTAAACTTAATTAGATATTATTACAAAGTGCATTTGTAAAAAGTGCACTTAAGTGTGTTAATAAATATTGTCATTAAAGTGTATTCCCTTTAAGTACACTTAAGTGGTCTTTAATTTTAATTTTATTATATTATCTGCAAGTGCACTTTTCAAAAAGTATACTTTGATTATTTTAAGCTCACAAAAAGTACACTTTCAATACAATTAAGCACACTTCTTTTTCACAAGGGTATGCTTACTTTTTATCAGACATATTGGCATTTCAAATACAAAGCCGGCCTATATGTCTACTTTATACCCTTAAGAGTGTAATGTAACCCAGACTTAATTTCATGAAGTCTCTCGTCTCAGGGGGACTACAGGGAGGTCTACAGGTTTTCTAATAATACAAAGCTTAATGCTAAATCCTGAAGTATCAACAAAAAAGGTTCTTAATATGACAGTTTTTTCAACTTGTCACATTTGTTAGAAAAGTATTTTTTATTGTTTATGTTATAAGGGACCGTTCGGTATTTATGGAAGGGGCCACCGGAGGAAAATAGGGGAGGGTCATGTCTTTTTTTTCTTTGTTGAGGGGAGGGTCATCCAACTTTTTTTAGTCTAGGGGGAGGGTCACCCAACTTTTAGATTCATTAAAACAGCAACATTTCAAAGTGGCTTGTTTGGTGCTATTTTTTCCATTTAGCTCCATGTTGATCTCGCGTTATCAGCCCCCCTTCGATATCAGATGGGTCTGACCCAACAAAAATCCAGTTTGGCGCTGTTTGACAGTGTGCGCTTCAGTTCGCGCTTAGAAAAAGTGCAGCATCATGTTAGAACAGAATGCCAAAGAAATGTTTACCCGGCAAAGCTTTAAAGCACGAGCAAATAATGAACTTTTGTTAAGTGCACAGTGTCCTGTGAGTGTAACTCTACCGCTGCATTAACACGTGATGTGAACGTACGTCGAGTTTAACAGTATTGGGACTGAGGCGCCAGAACTGCTGATAGAATGTGCGCTGTAGGGCAAAACTGCATATTTTAGTTTCCATTCTTATTTTGTTTCCACGATGTGTAAGATGTAGGGCTACCACCAGCCGCGGCGCTACCATTGGGCCCGGGTGGGCATTTAGGTCCGGGCCCACCCATTTTCTATAGCCTATGGTTTTGTACGTTTCTTCATTCGGATTTGCGATGATCGATCCAAATTCTAAACAAACAGTTTACATGCTTCGTCCTTGTTACATTATTCATTAAGATAATAATTAATAAATGCACGCATAATTATCAGTGAACTTGATAAATGTTGCAGATATGTTTTACATGCATGCATAACAAATGCCTTGCAACTTGTGTGTGCAAAATTCAGAATAAAATGAATGTGCAGCAATTTGTACAAATACAGAGTCTGTAGGCCTACTGTGTTGTTACCATTAAATAAGCTCATTTAGTTTCATTTTTGTTAAAATATAATAATGTTATTTATTTCATCTATGTTGATTATGAAAAGTGAACCGCACACACATACGCAATATCGAGAGACATGGAGCGGGTCAGACATGATTTTGACCACTTAATTAAGTTTTGTTTTGCAGAAAACGATTTTCGAATTTCGTTTTGTATAAATTGTATCTTAATTTTATTTTATTTTTTTATCAACCAATTGCCGAATACCAAATATAGCAGACAACACAATCATAGAGGCGCCCGCGTGGTCACTTGCACTGCTCGTAAACAGGAGCGCATCTCATCCTAACTTAACGAAACTCAGCATATGCCTCACATACATGAAATATATCTTAAGAAAGCTTGAAATGTCTTTTTAACAATTTAAAACTAAAGGAAATAGGCTACTCTCTGGTTATGTAATGATGTGCATTTCTCTCTATAGGCGTGTTCACTACTACGGAGATGGCGATCGTCAACTTCATCTTTACAGCTGTTGTTGCTGTTAATAAACTAAAAATAATAGGCTTATAATTTTATTATAGCAGGAGACATTTAAATTGTTTACTAATAAAACAGTTATTTTTTATGTCAGTGTCGGCTAGACAGATGAAGTTGACGACTCGCGATCTTCGCAGCGCTACCACATCTTTAAATCACTATTAGTAGGCTATTATTTAAGTTAACATAAAATACATAGACCTACACCACAAAAACTAGTTGAGGATAAATTCGTTAAAATTGGGCGATTCCAGTGAATGGACGTGACATTTGCAGTCAAAACTTAAAATAAAAATTCTCAGAAAATGCATTTGAAACGTCTGAAAAAGAGTCAAGACATTAGAAAAATATCAGTCTACACATGCGTTTTATATTTAATATGAGGGAAATACACATGTGACGTGACACACAAAAAATCTTTAACTTTTAGGTGGCAAAATATTTTTTCAGTAATTCTATAAATTACACTGTGCAAACCAAAATATATATACCCACCGGATGAATAAAGATGGGCCTCCACAGAAAATTAAATTTTATATTATTTTTATTTTATTTTTCGTGTTTGCATTTATGGGAAAAAAAAAAAAAATGTTACGGACGTGACAGTTCTCCATTACGCACGGACATGACTGCTTTGAAGCGACTTTAAAAATTGCACAGAGACCACAAACAGAATGCACAAAGCCTTTCTTTAAAGTGAATTTCGTTTTTTTATTAATTTTATCTTAATTTTAATCAATGTTTCATCTGGATTTAATAAATAAGAAGTAGTCTAATTAAATATAGTAGAAAATAGATAATCATGACACGGAGGCGCGGGCGAGTGAACTGGACTCTTGTCTCATAAATGAACCGAAACTCAGCGTAAGGTAGCCTATGCTACTTGCCTCATAGACCTGAGAAATATATAGAAAGCTTGAAATGTCTACTTTTAAACATGCAGCACAATTCAAAACGAAGGAAAACAGACTGCTTTCTCCTTATGAAATGTGCATTTCTCTCTGGCACGTTCTGAGAAGATCGCGACGCATCGTCAACTTCATCTTTGCAGTAGACACAGAAAACACTTGTTTATTAAAAACAATTAAAATGTCTAGCTATATATGACATATTAATAATCATTACTTTTGCCGGTTCTTTGTGACAGCTTTTAGATGCTTTTTTCGGAACGCCACCCACATGTTGAACGAGTCACACCGCATCAGCACCGAAAACATGATTTTTTTTCAAATCTAAAATAAAAAATCGTGATACGAACCGAATCGTAGGTTTGGTCTATCGTTACAGCCAGCTGAGAAAGCAAGAGTTTATGGTTTAAAAAACAAACAAACAATGGCTATCTGAACATCTTTGCCAAGCGCAAACCAGTACAGAAGTAGGCTAATCAATAAATTATCGGGGAGGGTCATGCCTTTTTTCACAATCATTTTGGAGGGTCATAGAAAAAAATATTGCTGGCGAAGGGAGGGTCATGTCTTTTTTGACAACAGATCTCAAAACTCCTCCGGTGGCCCCTTAAATAAATAACGAACAGTCCCTAACATTTTCAGTAACAATAATTACAGTTTTTCACGATTGCTTAAACGCTATAACCAGGCTTTTGAACTAAAATTTCAAAACTATAGCGCCATTTATCAAAAAGCACACCCATTTCACTAAACTATAAACACTATTCCCTGTTTTGACACATGAGTCAGATTTGTTGAACTGTCACTGCAAAACTCTACACACAAATCCCTTAATTTCTCATTGCTTAGACCATGTTGTCATTTAGAAAGCACTAGCATTCAATATTGTTCACTCAAGTCAGCACAGCTTCAGCTCAGTTAGCACACAATTACAGAAGTGAAAACACTAAGAGTCAAAATTTAACACACATCAATCAGAACCTTCAATAGATATATAAAAGCGCCCAAATCAGTTTATTGCGTTTTGGAACAATGGATCCAGAAGGACATGAAGGAAGAGATTGAGGAGGGATAAGAAGGAGGAGGAGGAAGGGCAAGGGCAAGAAGACAAGCAGTGTCAGATGAAATTCAAGCCACTATAGTTGCCCATGTCTTAGTCAATGGTATGACGATGAGGGACGCTGGGCTACGAGTAAGGCCAAATTTGAGTCGCTTTACCGTCGCCTCGAGAACCTTCAGGGAGGAGTGGTGGCAAACAAAATTCCATCAGTGAATAAGAGACAAACATTTCCAATAGTCTTTGATGAGGTTTATTTTCTTGCATGAAAAGGCCAGCAGAGAAGGAAGCATACAGTCACACAGAGTGGCTGCAGAGTGTGACAGTGAAGTGAGGGCATACTTTCTCCTTTATAGTCTTGACTCCCAGAATGTTATCTTTCTAGGCAAATGATGGTATTTCAACCATATGTGGAACATTCTTAGACGTGTCCATCATATTGTCTCCTTGAGTGGAGGCCCTCCTGTTACGACAAACACTCTTTACCATTCCAATACAATTCAAATTCCATATTAGAATAAGGTTTGTGTGTGCTCTTTTACTGTCATATGTTGGTCACACACATCTTACTGTAAGTAAATATAACAAAAAAGCAACCACAAGCAACATAACTTACCAGTTTTGGAAATGTTGTTTTGAATTTATTGCACCAGTGTCTTAGACTATGTTGTAGTGTGTGTGATTTTGAGGGCTTGTGTGTCCTGTCTGAGGGCAAAGTTTGGTTTTTCAGCAAGAGTGAATGGTTTTGAGTGTAGAGCTTCATTTTGACCTGAAAATAGGATGTTTGGAGAATTAGGTGAGACGTTATGGATTTGTGTTTATAGTTTTGAGAATACGAGGCATAGTTTCAAGAAATGTGTTTAAGCAATTGAGAAAAACTGTAATATTGTAGATCTTTCCCCCTGAAATATCCTGTAATTGGACCACTAGGAGGTGCTCTACAATTCATTCACAGGTGACCCCCAAAACAGAAACCCTTATTCTCAGCATAACATAACACTTATTAACAAATGACAAATTTTATTCACCTCACAAAACAATACAAAAACAAAACAGAGATGCATAAATTGGTCTTAAGGGTCAACATTTTATACATATTTTAAACTGCATTTACAGGTCACAACAGTTTCACTTTGTGTATATATAGAAACATTCCAGAAGGTTTTATTAATATATATTGTTCCCAAAAAAACACTGAAGCAAAGAAAACTCACAACAACAAAATGCCCCAAAGGTATATACATATAAAAAAAAAGAGAGAGAAACTGTGATTTAAGCAATGCCAAATGTCTTGGCACAAGCTATGGCTAATGCCATGCCTTCAGAAAAATCATTAAATGTTGAGCACATCGGTAGATTGAGGCTCACTGAGCAGGTGTTGGCCAAGAGTCAGCAGAGTCAGCAAAGTAAATTTCAGAATGAAGATGAAATCATGGTAAAATTGAACAAAGTAGCCTAGGCAATAGATTATATTGGATAATCTTAACTGTGTCTTTCTCAATGTGTTATTACCATGAAAAGTCAATGGCCAACTAATGACAACATGGTCCATGGCATTGAAGACTTTGAAATTAAAAACCCTTTATCTGATAACTTTTAACTCTTACTTGTAAAACAATCAGTTTGACAAATAAAAAAATAAAAAAGGAAAAATACAACAACATTAATTAAAAGCATACCACTGCCTATACAGTTACAATAGGTGAGTCTGGTGTTTGAAACATTAGAGTCATGAAATACACAGAAAGTCATGATATAGCCTACAGGTGGTAACTTGTTCAGTTCATCACTTAGCCTACAATAGGCTTATTCAGGGAAGTGCAGGAAATGGTTGAGTATTATTTTAGGTATAACATCTGTAGGCATATTTAGTGCCTATCATGTCCATTTATAGCCTTTACACATCAGCTTGTATACTTGTATGGTTAAAAAGCTGCAAATTCGAAGACGCTGACGTCACGTCAGGTCGTCACGTGGGTCACCCGTTTGAAAGTTCAAGACGTTCGGATAGACGTTCGGATAGACGTTCGATCGGTCGGTCGGTCGTTCGGATGTTTGATTTTGATACGGAGTACCCGCCATACGCAGCCTTCGAAGGATGCAGTCTTCACATTGGGACACAGCTACAGTTTATGCAAGCATATTCGTCAAATTCAAGTGCGCAATGTTTTCATTCACATGAGCGCTTTCGCCACTCGCGCGACGCACACACAGTGTTTCTCAATATGCGTTCTTCAGCGATCTTGCGTCCTTGTGTTCTCGTTTTACGTCATTATTAACCGTCGAAGTTCAGACCAATTCTCAAGAATGCAAGTACAGAGGACGCATGAAAGAACCCGGATGTGTTCTTGATACCGAGGATGCATCGAATGCAGACTTGAGCTAGTACTCGCCTGGTGTCCCAGAAGTCATTGCGGCCGGTTCCGAGTTCGTTCTTCCAAGGAAGCTTGGCAAGACCGGTCTCCACGAGAACACAAGTCCGTTCTCTGCGTTCTTGGAATTGAGAAACAGCCACACTAACACAGTATGGCCGTGAGGGTTTGGGATTGCACACTTGCTAAATTATAAACACATACTCATATTTATTTCTGCATGTACATATTTCAATGAGCCCCGATAAATGCAGTTTGTACTATTTCTAAAACGCTTCTTTATAAAGAACATTGTTTTCTCAATACTTTACCTATACCGCTGTGAAGGAAAGAGCGCACAATCGATCATCGAGGCATCGATATCAACCTATTCAGCGCCTCCACCATGGACAGCGCCTGCTAAGGTCGAACTTAAGAAGGTTTACCTTAAGCAACATCCTAAGGTATAGTTCGGAGAACACACGTAGGAAAGGTATACCTGTAGTTAAGGTGTACCTTTTGAGTCTTCGTAGCGCGCTAAGAGACAACGTTATCGGAGAACGCACCCCTGATATATAGGCTATTCCTCACAGAAAATGAGCCAAGGCCAAATGAGTCTCTGTCACATGCCTGTCCTGTCTTGTCAGCCGCAAAGCACTGGCACAAGTAGGCTAATAATATAATAAATGTGTCTGAAAAAAATAACGAAGCATTTTAATTGTTTATTAATGAACTAGTCTTTTCTAAATCAGTGCGGTTAGGCACCCTGCAAACATATCTCCATACATCTCCGCTGCCTAGATGCGCCTTTCATACGGACAGGATTACATAATCAGATGGTAGGCTACCGTATTTGCCATTGGATTTTTTTCGTTGGTGGACATTTTTTTAATAAACTTTATATAGTTAGTTATATTTCTCATGTCTGTGTGAGGCTTGTCTATACACTGTTTTTCAGTTCATTTTTGAGATGCGCTCCAATTCACAGATCATGAAAGCGCGCCCTGTTCGTTTTCTTTTATTTTACAAAAGCACAACGTGTTCTTGTTGTTGTGAGTTTACACAAATAAAAGTAGTTGCGACTGATGTATTATTATTTTCTGTATGACCAGAAATGATGGAGTATTTTAAGTTGTTTCCACTGTTGATAGGAAAATGCGAGTGATGGCACCGGCGCATCCATGTCATGTAGTGCGCGCTCCACACTCCGCACAAACACTCGGATATGCGCTTAACATTTATAGGTTAACGTTAGAGCGAGCGGCCATGCCAGACTGACAATTCCTCTTCATGTTTAACAAATCAAATTCTATTGCATTTTCTTGCGCCAGTTTGAAAAGAGCGGCTGAAACACTTAGCCTATACAGATAAACGCCCAACGCTGGTGTTTTTCTTTAAACAAATTCGTTTAGGCTTTAAAATAAATATTGTTTATGGGCTAATTAATGCCACAATAATTTGTTTATTTTATTGGCTACTTGTATTTTTCATTTTAGTTTTGCATTGAATACCATTTAAAGGATTTGCTGCACCGCAATCCCATATCCTCCCATAGAAAGACACGTTAAGAGCCACCTTTATTTTCGTTATAATAAAGGGTTTCTATGGAAGGAAACCGCTTAACGTATTAAATTCATTGCGTTCATATTCTGGGCTCATCTGCTTTTCTGTGTGTACAGCATTTGATCTTTATCACTGAAGCTTTTTCTTTATTATAAGGGTTTATTATTCCATTCCAAAGGACTGTTTATAAGGTGACAATCCGTTACATGTGAAGATTGTGTGGCTGTATCTTGAAGATTTTTGTATTGTATTGTATCTTCTGTTATAAAGACGAAGATTGACATTTCGTTAATTAAACAAAATAAGAACACAATGTTGTAAAAAATAAACAACTTAGGCTATGTTGTTAGATGTGTTTGACTACTTTTTGTTTAATGATATCTCTATGAAGATATAGCCTATTAACAAAATAAATCTTATTATATAGCCTAATATATCATATTAAAAAAAAACGTATAGGCCTATATAAAATATATTTTAAAAAGGGCCCTCATTGATTAATTTTGCATGATTGGGGGCTGCTACTATTTGCTTAAGCTTTTTGAACGTAAAAGTGTGATAAAGGCGCGATAGGCTGTCAATTTTATGTGGATAAAGAGGCATATTTTGTACATGACTGCATGTCCTTATAAGGGCAAAAAATATGTCGTTTTAACGACATAGCATCTCATTATTACGAGAACAAGATGTCTTTTTAACGACATATCTCGTTATTACGAGAAAAAGATGTCGTTAAAACGACATTAATCTCGTTATTACGAAAAAAATATGTCGTTTTAACAACATAAGATCTCGTTATTACGAGAAAAGATGTCGTTAAAACGACATAAGATCTCGTTATTACCACATAATTGAGGGGGGAAAAAGTATGTGGCAGCATGTGTCACCGTACATTTGCCAGACTTATACGTTGAGAGAGAGAGAGAGAGAGAGAGAGAGAGAGAGAGAGAGAGAGAGAGAGAGAGAGAGATCATTTCTTCAATATTATTATTTATTTAATAAATTAGTTCATTCTTTTATTAGCAGTAGAATAGCCTAATAAATGAAAACGCAAAGCTCTTTTAACAAGTAGGCCTAGGCCAATCAATATGCCTAATTATTTATTTTATATGATCTGCAATAATTACAAAAACCTGTGCAGCAGGACTTATTTATATATTCCGTTTAATAAATTATTTATTATAGATAGGACTATATACTTTATTTATTAAAATTAAACTGCATGTTTCAGTTGACTGTGAAGTTAGACATCGAACATCAAGCGCATGCTGGGGCTGTTTTTCATGTTATAATTGTATCCTAATTTCCGTTATTACAGTTAAGTTTGACTGTAATAATTAAATTCAAGATTTTATTTCATAAAAATACAATATAATTGTTGGCTATACGCCATAGAATAGGGCATACGATTATATTATATTATATTATATTATCTCCACCTAGCGGAGATCTTGCGTTATGTTTGGATTGTGCTTTTCAAATCAACTGGGCAAACAATACGACTGGCTACAGTTTATCTGTCTACAATCATTGTTCCCAAGCAATGACACCGTCACAAACAAATGTGTAAGGGGGAGTAGCGGCAAGAGGTTATAAAGCACAATGCATAAAGTGGCTATGCAAAGTGCTTTACAAATAATCAGATGAAAAAAATCGAGAATGTGCTACAAAAGAACATAGAAAAATAACAGATTAAAGTGGGCCTATTATAATGATAAATAAAATATGCTTGCCTTACGAGGTGGTATAACGTTAGCAGTGAGCTAGACCATCTACCTAAGTTTCAGCAACATTCAGTGAGCTGAGGCATGGATCGAATCTCATCCTTGTGCTGGGTTGGATTAATATCGTCTGTTCTTGTTCTTTACTGATTGGGTGATACCAGTTCAAATTTATTGGCTTTGGAAAAGACAGGGTGGAGATCATTATCATTTAACAGTACGCGTCTTGTGACGCGTTATGATACGCCTCATTGGGGACACTGTGCGCCGTAAAAAGCGGCGTTACTATGGAACGCCTAATGGGTCATATTTCGCCACTTTCCTACGTCGTTTTGTTAAAAAAACGCCGTAAAAAGCGCCGTTTAAACGGCCAGGACGCCGCTTTTTACGGCGCCGAAAAGCGAAACGCCGTAAAAAGCGCCGATGAATTGTGTAAACAACGGCGTATTTTTCGACGTTTTGGAGGCGGCAAAAAAAACGACGCTCTAAATGCCCATGTAACGTATGGAACGCCGTTGGGGACAATACCTATTATATGCAACGCGTGAAATTTGGACGCATTAACACGCACAGTTTGTACGCGTAAATACGAAGTATATGTTCGGGTGTCGCGTCAGACCGCACAACAGCCAATAGCGTTGCTCTATTTAGGATTTCATTTGCATTTGTGATGCGATGGCACGTTGCTGTATACATATATAAACATCAGACGACATTTCTTTCCGTGAGGGATGATGTGCTGTTAGGTAAGCAAATACCTATGCAAACGTCACACGTAACATTTGTTCGTGAATGAGATCGTAATTTTACGTTGGCATGTACATAGGCAAGCGTAAAACTTTAGAGTCAATGATGCATTTATACGTTGGTTGTGATGTCAGTGCTGTGTCATGCTGTGGCATCTCATCTGAATGCAGGTTTTTTTGTCTCCGGTAACGTGGAAAAGTGGATTGCTCTCTACGATGGCTCTTAGAATTTTTTTATTAAACTGTCAAAGAACTTTTACAGACTGCGTTCAGTTGGCATCCTCTTATAACAGGCTACATGTATAACATATGTTAACATGTATACAACATACAACACTGGATACGGCCATAGCCAGGGTGTCAATAATTATACATAATAGTGCCAATAAATGCCATAAATCATTCAACTTTAATAAATACAATGAATAATAAAGTTAGCAAAGGCTAAATAAATACTAAATACTGTGGCTATTGTTTTTTTCAAAATGACTAATGACTAAATGAGTAATCTCCGAGTGGGCCAGCATCAATCTGGTATGAGAGACTCTGGAATGCTCCTTGAAGTCGGGATGTCAGTTTGACTGGAAATAATTAATACACATACTGTATGTGTACTGTATATGTCAGATAAAAATAATCTAATAACAACAATATATTGTAACAATCACAAATTTAACAATTATATCATAACAATAAGGCAAATACAAAAGCAGAAAACAAAGCACCAGTAGCCTATGACAATTTACAAATCTTTTTTCAACATTTAAACACAGACACAATCATACAACACATAAACATTACAGAATCACTACAGCAGGCGGACCACGTAAACTGTGGGGCAGCCAGTCCAAGTCCAAGTGTAAATAGCAACAGTTGTGGATTCAGTAGACATTTAGATGCTATTTACTTATAAATAGTGATAGATAACGTTACTATTTGCTCATCAGTATTGTTGTGCATTAAACATCCTGCAATATAACTGACATTAGATCATTAGATTTATAAAACAATATTTAAATCATGGCAACTTATTGAGATATTAAAGACCTAGAGCTACCCCTAACCTTACCCTAAATGTAACTTTTATGAATTAAAATGAATTTTAAGTCAAATAATTTTTATTGAAAACAAATGCGTTTAATAACTGTAAAGTTATTTAAAAAAAGCGCTGTCAGTGGGAATAGAACCCCGGTCTCCCTTTACACGTTACGCCACAGAAACCGCTGACTAAAGAGGTGACTTTTTCCACATAGACTGGCCTAGTGTAATTAGTTCTGCCAACAAGTAGGCTATTTGCAGTGGTCCAAATAGACACCTTGAATGTATTAACCAGAGGGGAAATATGGTCGTTGGATCACAGAGACCACTCACTTTACCTACAGGACAAATTCCTTTAATGTTACAAAAGAATATAATGTTAATTCATGCAGTTATTGAATGTATTTAATCATTGACTCTAAATTATCACCAGTTTAACTAAAAATAGAAAAATTTGTATGTCGCACATCAAATAAGACTCAGAAATATTACACGTTCAAAAATGTCATGTTTACACGACGAAAACGTTCTCTAGAAACACGTAACAAAAAATACACGGCCAAAAATGTTGCGTTAAGGCGATACAAACGATCGTGTCTTTAAATATGACAAAAAACTTCGCGTTTAGATGTACAAAACGTTCGCGTTTACACGGACCAAAAAGACGCGTACAAACTGTGCGTGTTAAAGGGATAGTTCAGGATTTTAGACATGAATCTCTATAGCTTCCCCATAAGCAGTGTGGTGCATTGACCATGACTTACCCCCGACAGCGTCCTGTGAGCCGAGCTCCGGTCCAGTTTTGGTCAAGATGAAATTAGTCCGGCAAGTTTGCTGGGGTCACGGCAATAAAGCTTTTTTCTTCTCAAATCAATATGTGTTCAAAAGAGTGATATATTTGCAGCACAAAACCGCTGTCTATGGAGAGGTCAGACCTCGTAATGGCTTGGCACTATTTTCTTCCCCGTCATATCACTGCGCGCTGCCGCTACCTACAGCCAGCTGGGAGCCGCGCACGTGTCACTTTGTTTACAGCTCGTAAAGAGAACGATAACATGTCTGACTACAGCAGCGACGATGACAACATTGACTTCGACACACAGCCAAAAGGATATCTTTACGAAGCTTCTTTATCTTGGCCAGTTTGGTGTTCACATTGAAGCCCAGAGCAATGAGCCAAAGTCGCCTCAGAGCAACATCTGCCACAGGAACAGGGGCGGAGCTACGTGGTGGCCAGGGGGGGCCACGGCCACCACTGGTCAAGGCTCGGCCCCCCTGCCGGCCCCCCCAAACTCACGGCCCCACCCCCAGTCTGAGGAGGGGGAAAATAAATTTAATTTAAAGAAAAAAACCCTCCTGAGTTTAAATAAATACTCAGAAATAAATACTCGACCCCCGCCGAGTGAACAGGAGGGCGCGAGGGGCGGATTCGCTTTCTGTACGTAAGAAAGCTCATCTGCCGCCAGAGCCGGGATTCGAACACGGGTCTCTGGCGCTAAAAAGCTTAGATTTCACCACTGAGCCACAGGGAAAGATACATAATTATACCGTTAGAGTGAGTATAGAAGAGAGCGTCATACTTTGTGTCGGCGTTTATTTGTAGGTGTGCATGCTTTGTTTATAACAGATTAAAACACTCTATTTCCACCTTTCGCCGATGAGTGACGCAGATTTGAAAACTCACTCAGCAAACAAACAAAAAGACAATTATGAAAAATAAATTGAATATTGCACTTAAAATGCCATGGTTTACATAAATAAATTATCGCCTAAAAATGACAATTCATATTGTGTCTTTCTGTCATTTGCACTAAAAAAATCCCCGTCTCATGCACTAGCGGCGCCAGGATTTTGATTGTAGGTGGGCCTCCAGAAAACTGGATGGGCCAGTTAAAATAAGCCAAAAAAAAAAAAAAAAAAAAAACGGGTTTCCCTTCATCTCCGTTTCAGCGCTTTTCTGCGGCACTGAGGACAGCGACTCATACCTGAATTTAATGCGTAATTAGCACAGGTAAAAAAGAAAAGAAAAACTTAAACAGGAATTTTTTGTTGCTTTTAAAAAAAAAAAATACAATTTCATTTAATGTATTGTTTAATAAAATTATAGGCCTATTATTTTTAGTTTATTAACAGCAGCAACAGCTGTAAAGATGAAGTTGTCGATCGTCAACTCCGTGAACGCGCCTATAGAGAGAAATGCACATCATGGATTGCATAATCAGAGAGTAGGCCTAGCCTTTTTCTTTTCGTTTTAAATTGTTAAAAATACATTTCAAGCTTTAAGATAGATTTCATGTCTGTGAGGCATATGCTGAGTTTCGTTAAGTTAGGATGAGATGCGCTCCTGTTCACGAGCAATGCAAGTGACCGCGCGGGCGCGCCTCTTATATTGTCTCCTATTTGCTTCATTAAATACAGGCAATTTGTTGATAAAAAAAATATTAAAATTAAGATACAATTTATACAAAACGAAATTCACTTAAAAAAGAGCTTTCGAACTTCATTAAGTGGTCAAAATCATGTCTGACCCGCTCCATGTCTCTCGATATTGAATATCCTATCTTACTCGTGCGGTTCACTTTTCATAATCAACTTAGATGAAAAAATAACATTCTAATATTTTAACAAATATGAAACTAAATGAGTTTGATGGCTACAACACATATAGTAGGCCTACAGATGTTAAGGTCCCTACGCAGAGGAAACACTGAATTTCGATCTCACCGGTGTGAGTAGAACGTGATCAACTGCTAAATTCAAACTGTGCTTTTTTTTTCCCAACTAACGTGATCATTATAAAGGCGATTCAATGCTTTAGCTAACAAATGTGTGAATATTTTGTATATTTACATCAGTATGTATTGAGTGGTTGTGGTCGTGTGACAACACGTCACCATGGAAACAAAGTGATACGATCTATAACGGTCGCCTTGAAAAGCTTACGCTTGGGAGCAGCTGATTTTTTTTTAAACTTAACCAAGTGTGTGAAAAGGTTAAATATAAATGAATGTTAGGTGGATTATTAAATTATGAAAAGTTCAAAACTGCTATTGTGGCTTCAATCTGGCAAGAAAAGTTTGGATCAGGAGGAGAATGTTTCAAATACAAGAACTGAAGAGGATGAGAGTGAACCAAGCACTAGTGCTGCTAACAACACAACAGTGGCAACTTTGAAAGCGCCGGTGAAGGCAGCAGCAGCAAACGCTACAAAACAGTGAGAAATTATGATGAGATTTTATACATTTTTTAAAAAATTACCTGTGTAACAGTGCACACAGTGCAGTGTTGATGTTAAAACTGTGTTGTTACAATGTTTAAAGTGGCTGACAACAATACATATTCTTATTATAAATAAAACTGCCTGTTTTTTTTAGCTGTGCATAACTGTAGCTGAATAGTTAGGCCTACTACGCTACTGTATTTTAATATTGATCATTATGGTGGTACTTGGAGAGCCAAATATTTTCTGAGGTGGTAGTCTACTTGGTGTAAAAAGTGTGAGAACCACTGATCTAAGCACCCATCCCAATAACATGGATTATCAATAAGACATTATTAGTGTCCATAAGGAAGTTCAATCCATTGTTTATGGCCTGACGAGCCGCGGGAAAACCGCTACTCAGAGTGAGTTTTAAAATAGTAGTTTTTGACAATCAAGTGCCACCCCAAATAAAAGACTGGCCCAAGCTGGCCCCCCCAGAAATAATGTCCTGGCTACGCCCCTGCACAGGAAATCTTTGAAATGTGTGAGGAGAAAGCGCAACATCTTTGTTTGTACAGTCCGGATAGTCACAAGTCCGCACCATTTTCTACAAAGCTTGTACAAACTGATCGCTCTTGGTGAGTAGCTATGTTAGCTCGTTCGTGTAGCTGTTCTGAGCACGTAAACACTGCTGTAAACACTGCCGAACAACTGAAAAAGTGGTGTGCGCCTGCGCAGCTCGCAGCTGGCTGTAGGTAGCGGCAGCGCGCAGTGATATGACGGGGGAGAAAATAGTGCCAAGCCATTACGAGGTCTGACCTCTCCATAGACAACGTTTTAGTGACGCAAATATATCACTCTTTTGAACACATATTGATTTGAGAAGAAAAAAGCTTTATTGCCGTGACCCCAGCAAACTTGCCGGACTAATTTCATCTTGACCAAAACTGGACCGGAGCTCGGCTCACAGGACGCTGTCGGGGGTAAGTCATGGTCAATGCACCACACTGCTTATGGGGAAGCTATAGAGATTCATGTCTAAAATCCTGAACTATCCCTTTAATGCGTCCAAATTTCACGCGTTGCATATAATAGGTATTGTCCCCAACGGCGTTCCATAGTGGTGCGGCGTACCCCTTCTGTCACGTAAAAGTACACGACTGTCGACTTCGGTAAGTTATCCGTGGCACTATCCACTCGTCATAAGACCCTACACTACAGACCCTCTCATCTCTCCACCTTATTCTGCTCTAAACAATGCGCGCTGCCATAACGACGACTCCGGTTGCCAACTTCCGGTTCGTAGCGCTTGACCTGTAGGCCCATAGATATCATATAAAGGCTAGATGTCTTAAGGCGGAGTCACTTCCGGCATCACCGGCGGCCATCTTAGGACAGGACTCTGTGAATTAAGGTGAGTGAGCAGCACGCACACAAATCCTCTTATCTCGCTGAAATCTGGACAGATTTACAAACGGTTTGGTTTCTTACAAACGTTATTAACGTGGCTATAATTCTGAATGCTTAAACATTTTGAACATAATTATTCATATGTATGCAGTATAATAGCTACATCTCTGACGTTTATAACAAACCAAACCGTTTGAAAATCGGTAGAAAATTGAGCAAGTTATGGTTATTTAAAAGTACATGCACCATGTTATGAGTGAGCGAGCATCCTGTCGTAAGATGGCCGCCGTGTGCGGATGTCGAGCTCCATTGGCCAGCAGCGCGGACGAGACATCTAGCCTTTATATGATATCTATGTGTAGGCCTACTAGCAGCGAGAGAATGAGTTCAAGCTCCTGATGTGCTGTTGTTGGTTGTTTTAACAATTCAAAGTAGATTTCAAACTTGAGTGTTTCGAGGATAAGATAAGAAGGAGATCATGCCCATGTCCGGTTCCGTATCAGATAACGTTACATTCAATAAAGTAAACGTTTAGAGTGGTTAGCGTTAAAACTGAAGCATAAGAAAAAAAGTCGGAAAACTTTGCCCATTAATTAGATGTGCAAGGCAAGCAGGCAAGTTTTCTGGTTGTTATGGACAATTAAAAATGTGAATATTCACGTAGCACGAGCGGTGGACTTTCAGTGAATTTATTTAAAGATTTATTTTTTAAAGAGCCGTGAGTCAAAAGAACCGGCGTTCCGACGATTTGTGCTGCCTTGTCGAAAAATGCTACCGTATAGCGCGAATCGATCACAGAGAATTTCATTCATTCTCTATTGTTTCCATAATGGTGTAAATCTCACAATATTATGACATCGTTATTTCATTTAAAACAGGGTAAGTGTATGGGGTGCATTTTGATATTTTAAATGAACTAGCAATTATCACACTTGATATAACAAGTAAAAATTACATTATTGTATATTATATGAAATACAATTATAATAAAATTCAAAGTTATGACTACTGTATACTGTACTGTTTTTATTTTTAAAACGATGTGATGTGAAAAGTAAACATTTCGGCTCGTTTGACTCAGCTCACTGAAAAGAACCGGTTCTTTTGACTCACGGCTCTTTAAAAAATAAATTCTTATCTCCTTCTTATCTTATGCTCGAAACACTCAGTTTCTAAAAAGTTAGAAATCTTCTTTGAATTGTTAAAACCAACAACAACAGCACATAGGAGCTTGAACTCATTCTCTCGCTGCTAGTACAGGTCAAGCGCTACGAACCGGAAGTAGGCAACCGGAGTCGTCGTCATGGCAGCGCGCATTGTTTAGACTGAGCAGAATAAGGGGAACAAGCATAATGTGTGCGTAGTTGATGTAGGTCAAAGTAGTGCATGGATTGATGAGCGAATGTCATCAATCAAGTAACAACAAAAGAGTAAAAGAGAGGTGTCTAGTGTCTAATGTCACAGGTAAGATAGAGATGTTGAACCACTGTCATACTCCGGGAGCTCCAGGATACTCTCTCCTCTTGCACTGAACCGCACTCAGAACATGAACCCAGTCTATGACATGAACACGCATGACGTCAAGGGCAGACTGGAAGTTTGGTTAAACCCCGCACGCGGTCCTTACCCGGTAGAACGGACGCTTGGTTGGGTGGCTGACTGTGTTGTGGAATTGGCCAATAGGAAAGAGGAAAGCAGTTTCCGTGGTTACACTGAATACACAAGTAACAGTTTTTGCAACAGAACCATTATTAAGGTAATTCATTTTTTAATACGCGTTTATTCTGTCTTAGGGGTTTTAGAGGTTTGCTGTTTGAAGATATTGTCTTCTGTTTATTAGTTGTGAAGTATCTCTGCGACGGTCTGCAAATATTTTAAGATGTTTAATTAACGTTAGATCTAAGTTATATAACTTAATGTAAATGAGTGACTTTACACCGTAGGTAAGACCTTCATAAGATTAGACTGTAACGTTATGTATAAAGCCAAGGTCCCCAAAGAAAACATTTCGCCACTGTAAATTATATTTAGCAAAAGTCACACATTTTGAAATCAAAATGGACAATTCTTATTTTTTTATGGACTATTGCAGTATTTATTAGCCTATGTAACAGATAATCCACGGCTAGGTGTGGCCGTGGATTTGCCAGCATTGACAAGTTAAAGGTGTGGTTGATGTTTGCAGCGCAGTATCTGTCATTGTTTTTAGCTCAGTTTAGTTAAATGTTGTTTCAATTCAGTTAAATTACTGTATCAGTGCTGTTAAGTCCATCAATTATGAAACAAATTACATTTAGCTAAGCAGCTCTACAGAATTATTCAAATATTCAGTCAGAGTTGATTCAATGCAGATAAACTAGTTAAATCGATAATATTACTGAATATTATTTGTCTTCTAAGCCTGTTATATGCATCACATTTTTTTACATTTATACAAAGTTCTACATTTGGAATCGTCTTTAATGTTAAATCTTTTTCTCCTGAATTATTCACAGATGTGTAGCAGAGATTGTTGTACTTTCTTCACAAATCACTGCTCTGAAGACACAGGTAGGGCAGATATGATCAGACTTTAAAGGGTAAATTCACCCAAAAATGTAATTCTGTCATTAATTACTCACCCTTATGGTGTTACAAGCCGGGTTAGCTCAAACTGCATAACACACGAGAATGAACCTCATTGTTTCTTGCATGTCAAGCAAAGTCTTGTAAACGATCTATTTTCCCTGCAAGCTTTTGTAGCAGTATTGGCAGGGTTCGAAATGAGGGGGGTCTGGGGGGGTCCCGGACCCTCCATAAGTCATTAGGGACCCCCCATAAGGATTTATTTTTGGATTTTGGGGGGTCCCCGACAAATATATTTTAACATTAATAATTACTGTGAAAATTATAGGTCTTTAGTGACGTTTTATATTTATAACAGTAATTAATTTATTTCCTAGCGCGAGGCAGCAATAAGGGCAGCTATTAGCCGAGTGAGTTCCTACAGCGTCACAGATTGTTGTTGTGGTGCTCCCGCAGACACGCACTGTAGCTGAACGCGGCAAAACGAAACCTCACAAAGAGTGAAATCTTGAATGAAAATCCTGTAAGTGCTTCGATTATGTTTATATCTCCATAATTGGTTATAGTAAAATAATAGGAGTTCGAGTTCCTATATCAAAAGTTGCATTATACCCAGTGTAATGATTAGAAGAGTACGTCAACGTTTCTTGCTGTATGTGTATGAAGCCAAATGATCTGCCAGCTAACACAGCAAACTATGGGAGCTTGTTTCCGCCACAGAGTGAAACATAAAAAAGGTAATTGCGACTTTTTAATTTCACAATTCTGACTTTTTATCTCAGAATTAACGTTACGTGATATAAAGTCGCAATTGCAGGTTATAAAGTAAGAATTGCGTGATATCGCAATTGCGTTGTGTGTTATTAACCCTCTGGGCTTCTTCGCCCGAAAACGGGCGAAAACTTGAACGTTTCGAATTGTTTAATTTTTTTGCTTCATCGGATGGGGGTGAAACTTGGTGACTTTTCTTTTATTACCTATATGAACACACAAAAAAATCAAGGAGATGATTCTGATATGTTAAAGGGTCGTAAAAAAAAAAGTCACACTTAGCTTCCTCCCGCCCGAAAACGGGCGACATAGGAAATGAATGGGAAATACGAAAAGATAGGAAAACTCAGAGAAACTTTTGGTGGTACGAGCTACAGATCAGCCACTGTGCTGAAAAAAAGTGTACAGCAATGAAGGGGTGACACTCTAAAACATCAAGAGTGCAAAAAAGACACCCTCCCCCCCACACACACACACCCACACACACAAACACACACACACACACAGAGAAATGAACTGGTAAGACTGAAACAGCAAATTTTGCCCCAAACTATATAAAAATTATATAATCATAATAACTCCAAAACTATAGCAAGGAGAGTCAAAAGGTAGGTATCGTTTGAAAGAACTCTTTTAAAATTTTTTGAAAATATAAATTACATTACATTTGGACATTGTCCTGCCAAGAAACAGCGGATAAAAGACAATATATATATATAATTTTTATTATGATTTTGCATATCTTTCATATTTGTCATGGAATAACTCAGGAAGGAAATAAGGTAGGAGGAAAATTCTTTTTTAGTGAAGTCCCCCTACATGTTAGCTGCATCTGGATAAAAAAAATAATAAATTTTGGATAAAGGAATCAAAAATTACAGCATTTTGAAAAGAGATAGCCTTTTTGTACAGTCTTTCACACCCCCTCATGGGCAATTTTTTCTCCATGAAGAATATCTTGTCATAAAAGCAATAGATTATGTTAATTTTGGGCTCATTTTAATTGTAATAATATGCTGTAAAAAATGAAGTGCCATTTTCAATTATCTGAGAATGTTTCATGAGCTGTATGATGTTTTTGACACATTGCAGTACATTATTTTATAGATTATGAAAAAAAGAGAAATTCTATGTATCAGCAAATAACTCAGCAATACTTAAGAGTTTTTCAAAGTGGATACATTCACTGTAAAGTTCAGACTCTAAGCTTTCAAATGACATCAACTTTGTGTTTATCAAGGCAAGATTTTTGAAAAATATGGTAATAAATATTTTCGCAGCTAGGTGGCGCCTGCTGGCGGCACACTTGGTTTTAGAGGGATTACTCAGCACTCGTTAGGAATTAATACATTTAATTAGATGCATTAAAAAGCTGAGATTCTAAGCTTTAAAATGATATATAATTTGTGTTGTTCCATTCAGTGGTTGATTAGTAATAAATTGTTTTCTTTCCGAATGGGAATAAATCAAATAAATAAATAAAAAAGCTATAGGCCGCCTATGGGCGGTTATAGGACATGACACAAATTAATACATTTTGAAGCCACTAGGTGGCGCTCTTCTCACTTGAAATATTTTTTTTTTTTAGGCCTGCACTCTAATTTGATGTGAAATGTTGCATTTATTGAAAAATAAAATAAAATAAATAAAATAAAAATATATATATTAATTCTAATGGAAAAAATAGCTCATAAAAATTACATAATTAATGCAAAGTATCATAAAAAAATCTAAAAATTCTATATAATAATCAGAAAACATTATAGAACAAAACAATATTTGATTGGTTATCCTAGGACAAAGTTAAGTACAATTTTAAGGCTTCGCCCGTTTTCGGGCGGGAGGAAGCTAAGTGTGACCCAATTATGAAGAAGCCCAGAGGGTTAAGTCAGAATTGCGTGATATAGGCCTATAAAGTCGCAATTGCGTGTTATAAAGTCAGAATTATGAGATATAAACTCGCAATTGCGAGAAATATACTTTTTATCTCACAATTCTGACTTTTTTTTCTCAGAATTGCATGTTTATATCTCGCAATTCTGACTTTATAATACGTAATTGGGAGATATAAAGTCAGAATTGCATGAAATAAAGTCGCAATTGCGTGTTATAAAGTCAGAATTGTGAGATATAACTTTTCTGAGGTAAAAAAATAAAATAAAATAAAAAGTCTGTCTTTTTTCCCTTAGAATGGATTTTATATCTCACAATTCTGAGAAAAGATATCAGAATTGCGTTATAAAGTCAGAATTGCGAGAAAAAAAGTCAGAATTCTGACTTTATAACACGCAATTGTGACTTTATATCTCGCAATTCTGAGAAATAAAGTCAGAATTTCGAGATGTAACTCACAACTGTGAGATAAAAAGTCGCAATTATCTTTTAAAATGTTTTATTCTGTGGCAGAAACGAGCTTCCATAGCAGACCTAGCAGCTAGACTAGTTATTCAAAGCTAGCTTAACAACCTACTTGTCCAGTCAGTGATTACGAAAGATAACCAGTCCAGGACTTAATTCAAGTGAGTTGATTAAAGTGAATGTGATTTGAGCATGAATGAGTATACATGAGCTTGGTAAGCTATCTAGGAAGCTAATATTATGTTTCTTAATTTAGAATCCTGCATCATGGAGAGAAAAAGAGGAAAAATAACTTGTAACTTTGTTGCTCCAGAGTTAGAGGTTTACCTGTTAGATTATAGCCACTTCTCCAGACACCACTACAATACTGGGCCTAGCCCAAACCATGAAAAACATCCCAAGACCATTATCCCACCTTCAACATTGGTCCATATAATTTTGCCTACAGTATATAACAGGGGTTCTCAAAGTCTACATTCAAAGGTCCAAATCTGAATTTTCATCAATGACAAAGGTCCGGAACTATTGGTAATTACAAAACTTGTTTTTAATAAACATGTATAACAAATCAACATTCATTTTATGAAAAAATAAGGTAATTTAAAGCATTATTTATTTTATAAAGGTATTTGTAAAGGTAAAAATGCACTGGAAAATTCGATTTAAGGGGGCAAATATTGTCCCTTACTTAAAGAGGTGTGAATGAAGAGTGGGGGTACGCAGAAGGATGTTAAAAGCCTCATGGGGTACATCTCTAAAAAGTTTGAGAACCACTGGGACTGGGTTAAGGAATAGAACAAAATAAACATCAACATCAAAGCACAATACACATAACTTACCAAGGGCAGAAAGTAGGCCTAATATTCAGAGGTCACTTACAAAGTTAGGTTAAAGACACAAACAAAGAGGGATTCAAACAAATAGCATATCAATAACAATGTAGAATTTACAGAATGTGAGCTGAAGAGTAATATTCAGATTAAAAAAAATGTGTTTTTGAAGGAGAGAAGGGTGGATGTTTGACGGATGTCTTGAGGAAGAACATTCCACAACCTCGGAGCCACTAACGTTACGCTAAAAGACTCCCATTAACAGACTATTGAAACTGACTGAATATGACACAGCCCCACCTAAGATATTTTTCACCAGCTGCCACTGTCTCACAAGCAACTTATTTGATGATTCATATTAAGACTTTAGCTGTCATAGTTTTGCCATCCGTACCTCTGTATTTTGTGGATATTGCCGTTCAAAATGACCGTTTTTTGTTTCATAATGCCGTTTTATCATTTCCACTCTTCACAACTCCAAACTGTCTCGTTACAAATCAAACAGAATGGCTCCGTGCTGGATTGGGGCAAAATGAACGCATACCTCTCTGTCCAATCATCTTTGAAAACTGTATTTTCTTCGTCAACTTTACTTTTCCTGGACAATGACATCCTCCACACCCATTCAAATGCTTATTGCGGTGAAGTGTCGCGTTGCGCGGCTCGCGCCCGATTACGTCAATAGTATACGCTCACTGGATGTCATGTCAACTGAATCACGGAGGAAAACCTTAAATATCTCGCCTTCGCTTTAATTTCGGACCATCTCCAAAAAGACATAAAACACTAAACAAATGATTTTGACATGCGTTTATCAAAGTAGGAAATCCAGACTTTTAATCCCTTACACGCAATTACTGCTGTTGAAATACGAAATGGAGGCGGGTCCGGATTGAATTCCCTCCGGGTCCGGATCCGGACCGGAGTCCGGACTTTGAGAAGTGCTGGTATATAATGTAGCAAGGTAGTCTTCAGAATTTGTAATAATTTAATAATTAAATTTTAGGGGACCCCCCAAGAGTCTTAAGTCATTTCGAACCCTGAGTATTGGTGATAGCCAAATGTATCCAAAGGCAAGTCCTCTAATGTTAATGGAATCTGTTCACGAATATCCATCATGCGGTATGGTGAACTGGCTGCTTCACAGAGTCTCATATCTCGGATACTGTGTAGATATGATAGCTTCTTGCTTTCCGAAAGCCTGTGATTATAGTAAAAACTGTTGAAAAATTACTTTAAGTTATGACTACAAAGGTATATCATAATTATAGTTTCAAATACTTAGTGAAATTGTTCCAAAAGAGAGAGCAGTGGAAGATGGCGATCTGCAGGTACCAACCAATGGCCACCAACTGCCAACTGCAAAGCCCCAACATTCCCAAACTGGCAGTTAGTCAACTTTTTGGACCTTTTTGGAATTTTTTCTGTAGTTTTTTTTTTTTTTTTTTAAGTTAATTTGCTTTATTTTGTTTACTTCAAATGTAAAGCTATTTTAAATTTCTTCAGGTTCAGGATAAGTGCAGTAAAAGGTTCAAATAAACCCCATTTCAGGCTGCTATTAGTATAATAAAAACGTTGTCAGATGAGCTTTTTTTTGCTGTTTTTGACCATAGATGGTCAAGATGTTGTAAAATATAACAAATAACAATTTCCCTGGGTCAGAATTGTATGGAAAAATGTGTCCATTTGTCTCTGTGAGTTGTTTACATAAAAAGTTATGGCATATATCACATTACATTTTTCAGGTTTGGTGCAAAGGGTTAAAAATAAAGCATTTTGGACATTATTTCAGCTTGGTAACCAATTTAATCTTAAAATAGACACTTGAATGATAAAGAAATAGCCTAACAGGTTGTGAAAAAAACAAACACCCTATGCGCTTAAGAAAACGAAAATATAATTGATCCTCTACACATATTTGGCCATTTTTTGCTATTTTTGTCCAAAAATAGGGTCAATATGTTGTCAAATGTCAAAAATAACCATTCCATTAAATTCCTGGGGTCAGAATTGTATGGGAAAATGTGTTCATTTGTCTCTGTATGTTGTTTACTTAAAATGTTATGCCAATTTCTATATAATTTTTGGATTTTACGGGTTCCGGTCGGGTGCAGCAAAGGGTTAAAAATGAAGCCTTTGGGACATTATTTCAGCTTGGTACCTGGCAGATTCTGAAAATAGACACTTTAAGGATTTTAAAAAATCAGGTGGCATAAAAAAAGCCGGGGGGTGCGCGTGGACCCCTATTTCCATCTAGACCTAAAAGCATTCTCTTCTATTGCAATAACTCCACTGCAGTCTATTGCATCAACAAATGCAGGACAAGTTCTTTTGAACTAATGCAATTCTATAGACGGCTAATCTGGTCTTCCTCTTGCAATTATTTCATAAATAAAGCAGACCATATAGCAGGATAATCGCTCTTTTTCAAATTCTGGCTTTCAGAGATTTAGGACATTGGCTCCATATACAGGCCCGTCACGCACCCCAGTGCCTCTCTACGTGGACCTGACATCCAAATAAATCTTCCTCTCAAAGTATTCCTCGTGAAGTATTAAGCAACTGATTATTTCTCCTCCGTTCAGGAAGTCAATAAGAAAACACCACCAGAACAATCAATGCTCTATTCATCCTCCTTTCGAACATTCTTCCGATTTCTCAGATGCTCAAAATCAACTTGCAATTCTAAAATTTGATTGGCAGATCCATTTTGTCTTTCTCCAATCTTTGACTCTCAAACAAAATTACATTTCTACCCAGCGCAGCAATGATTTCTCACTCTGCTCGAAATAACCTCCGTTCTTTTCACAACCACATCAGTGGCTACGTTTACATGCACAACTTTTGTTTCAATAGGACTGAATTCATTCTGTGTGTTTCATTCGTAGTGTTTACATGAATGCTAAACGTGATCGGGTTGATGTGCGTGTTAATATGTCACAAGATTCAAATCAGAATAGATTTGTTGACATGCGCACACTGCACGAATATACAGAGTTGTTTACGCATAATAACTATTCTCATACATTGATTTTTTATTTGTTTTAAACAGCAGACTTAATATTTATCTATTTCTGGTCATAATTTGGAGACGATGAACATATGAACCGTTGTGCTGTGCTGCTCATATTTATCACGCAGTAAAAATGCCTCTCCCCTCCCTGCACCCCAAACTAGTCATCTTTGGATGAGAATCCGAAACAAGGACCGGTGGGACGTTGTCCTGCTCCACTTCACAGACGCAGAGTGAAAGGGTAATTTTAGAATGAGGGGACACTCATTTATATGACACTTTCTTCAACAGGAAGAACAGCTTTCAGTTTCGGTTTTAAGCCGATCAAGTGTTTACATGTTCTCTCGATCGGATTAGAAAAGGAGTAAACCACCCCTTTCAATCCGATCGAAATTTTGTTCGGATCGAGCTTAATCGGATCGATTAAGGTGTTTACATGAAGGTTTGCTGAGATTTTTAAAGCGGGACATACTGTTTTTCCATACAATTCTAAAGACCTCTTTGAGTTGATTCCATTTGCGCTCTAGGTTAGGAGTTTCTCACTTATGAGTGAGTAATACTTTTCTCTCTAACCTTTTTTAATCTGATGGGTGCAACAGTTTCTAATGTACTAGAGAAGATAGTGCCCATACTGCTAGTCTTTTCATCAAGTTAATTTGTGTGATTAGGTACTGTACACTGAGCAGCTGAGACAGATACGGCAGCTTATTTGTGAATCTATCTTTAGTGGTTGGGATAAATGTTCTACCTGGCCGATAACGCAGAGCGATATGGCAAATGTCAGCAGTAGCCTACTTAGTATACACATTACAAGGTAGTGATCAGTGACGTCCACTGGTCATCACTTTGCGGTAGAATATCTATATCATATATAAGAAAAATTAAAACCTGGTAATTAGACAAAGGTCAGAAAAAAACCTGGTATTGCACTTGACATTTTTTGTCCCCCTCACTTCTGAAATTATGGCTATGCCCAGGCCTGTCACTCACATGAAGCTGCAGCAATAGCAAACTACAACGATCCAATCAATTCCAGCCCTACATTTTTTCTTGTTCGAGAAGCGTTGCACTCAAATATACATCACAATAGGGAGGAAAAGACTATTGCAACTTACGTTTCATTGCGATTTTAACATTTTATTCAGAAAATGATCTGTAAGCCGCACCATCTGTCATTCATTCTCCTCAGCAGCTATGAGCTGCAAATAAGTGTGTGTCTATTATGAGACTGCTTACACCTCTGCTGCCTACAATATCACTTCTCTACAGACATTCATGAATTGTACAGTTTAGTATTGTTCTGTGCACAGACTATAAATATAAATTCAGATATAAACTATTATCTGATTAATTGACTACAATTTACTAATTAATTACATATGCAATCTTGCAGTTTATTGTATGTTTTTGAATCACCTAGAAAAGTTGTCTCGAAGAATACAAGTGGGTCTGGGACACTCAAAATTCGAACTGATCCAATATGAGCAAATGCGGGCCATGCTAGAGGCAAAACGCCTCTCCTCTCAGCTCTCTCAACAGAAGGTAATGAATATGTTTTGCTTTTTTGATTGCATACCTGTTAATTTCTATGATAGCAAATAGATCAATAATAGAAGTGCAATTAAAAATGAATGATAAAGCTTTCATGGATTGTGATGTTTCATCATCCTTTATGAGAGTTATTAAGTTTCAAGGGGTTTCAAAGACCAGGGGCCGGTATGTATAAAGCCACTCAGGATAAAAATTTTGTCTTAAGTGTGTCAAATATCTAAGAATGATGTAATTTTACCCATATACACTTAAGAATAAGTTTGATTCATAAAGGTTCCTAAGTGTTAAGACTTAGTCTCAGATCCTAAATTATTTAAGAGTGCTGAAGAGGTATCATAACCTAGTTAGGAGTAACAAAATGGAAGCAGAGAGGAGGAGACCACACACTTTCCAACAAAGATATAATGTATTATGTACATGTATATGTTATGTTTATGTATATTATGTGATGTATATTATGATATGATGACAGAGAGATGATAAAATTATACATTCTTGATTGTAAAGCACCCTACACACCGGAACGAATATCGGTGCGCGTTATTCGCCAGCGTTTTTCAACGCGTTTTTTGTGTTCACACCCAAGCGATTTTCGCTGACGATGAGCCGAGTGAACATGCAAATTCATTCCCTGACATTAGATGGCGCTTAATGCAAAACAGAAATACCCCGGTACACAAGGTGCAATACCACTCCATAACAGTTCTACCAGAAAGACTCGGGAGAATAAATACTGTGACAATTATCCATTTATTAGCAACCCAGCAAGCAATAAAGTTCTTTGGCGTAGGCCCCGTCCGTAGCTCGCAATCTGAGGGTCCGGACTCTGCATATCCTGCCTGAAGATCAAGGCAGGAGCGCAGCCGACCCCCGTGAGGTATGGAAGGGACCATCCTGGTGGTGGTGGTGAGGAGGATGGAGGGAAGGATTCAATTTGGAGGAGGTGGGGAGGATGGTGGTGAATTGAAGCGTCAGCATCTGCGAACTCAAACATGCGTAAGTACCGATCTTTTATACCACAAGTGTTGGAATGTGATTGGATAGATAAAAAGTAGAGTGACGTAACAATTAAGTCTTCCTGGCAGAACTTAATGCTAGAGCTTTCATTTCTCTTTTATCAAGATTTTTGTAGTCGCTGTCGCATTTGTCATATAGTTCTTTATGTTCCGACACCAACGAGACCAGCAGCTCTACATTCATATTGCCTTGCATCTTCCTCGTCTCATTTCTTCCCGGCAGTGTAGACGCTACTTGGCGTATCTTCGCCGTTACGTATATGTGCTCGGCAAGACCGTTTTGTGTTTGAGCGCCCCCAAGTTGTGTTTTACTGTAACTTCAGAAGCTCCAGACACGTGAGCAAAAGCGGCAATCTCATTGGTTGGATAGTTTTTGACGCGGTGCGTCAAACCAAAAAAATGAACCTGAGGCGTTTTTTAAAAAATGACGCTTTTACGCGTGGCGTTTTTCGCGCCGGTGTGCACACTCACATTGGTGCCCTTTGTTTAGTCACGAGGCGTTAAACGTCTGCGAATATCACGTGCGAAATTCGTCCCGGTGTGAACAGGCCTTAAAGGTATTCTTTTTTGTATATGACCTTGCAAGAAATGTAATAACTTCTGCAGTAATGAAAGTAATAAAGACGTTTATTGGCAACTTGGAAAAATGCAGCAGTAAAGAATGCTCACCTCACATGGTGAGGACTTGTGCCCATCAGTCCACAGTAAGCAGGGTCTTAAATAGCACACTGTGGCACTAACCACACCAAACATGCAGTAGTGGCAAAAAGTTGTGTGAAGGTTTTTTGACCTTACAAGTTTGCTTAAACCATCAAAACATGGGGAAAATATTTTATTTTATTTTTAATAAATTAAAATTACAAAGGAAGAACAAAACACTAAACTTAGTGAGGGTATGTATCTGACAAAATTATTTGGCAAAAAAGAAGGCAAACTACAGCTACAGGTTCTACTTCTGTCAGCACTTAAGAATCAGTCTTAGACTTTGCTGAAAGTTGCTTTTAGCTTCTTTATAAAAGTCTCATACTTAGGGATGTGACGGATTGTCGAGTTCACACGCATAGGTTTAGTTACCTATGATCACGCGCGTGAACTCGACAATCGATTACTATGGACTTAGACCGAAAACAGGAAGAAAATACAGGTATGTGCGTTGGCTGAAATAACATCATTTTTATTAATATCTTTCACATCTACTGCAGTCAGATTCACCGTGTTCACTCTGAAGGAATCACTCACATGGCTGGGCACTTGTAATGACACATCAAGGATGTTAAGAGGCTAAAAGCAGGTTTAAAACTTGCCCCATTGAAGTCAACAGGGTGCAAATTTTAAAAAGAGGATAACACGGTGTAGGCAACACCGATTTTTGTCGTTGTTCTCTGTATTGACAGCACTCCAAATTTACAAAAAAATGAGCTCAATGTTAAAATTGACCGGAGTTCTCCTTTAAGACTAGGCCTCAGCTCCTAAATTGTTTAAGAGTGCTGGAGAGGTATCCTAACTTAGCTAGGAGTAACAAGATGGCAGCAGAGAGGAGGAGAACATACACTTTCCAACGAAGATTTAATGTACTGGAATCATAGTGTAATTTGCGGGTGGGACATGTCTCCACCACTTTTTGGCAGAGTTGATATATTGTCCCAATGTCCCTCTCACTTTTTGAAACCTCTCGAAGTACAGATAAGACAATATATTCAGTTGACTAGCAGAATCACAGAGCATTCATTTAGTTAGCGGAGGGGACCGCGACTTTGGATTCCAGACTGGGAAAAATTGGTGGCTGGTAACCTAAGCTACACTCAAACGGAGATAGGCCCGTGGATGACACTGGCAACGCATTGTGAGCGTACTCCACCATTGAAAGTTGTTGGCTCCATGAGGAAGTATTCTTGGATACCAAACATTGCAACACCCTTTCCAAATCTTGGTTGGCTCTCTCGGTTTTTCTATTGCTCTGGGGGTGAAACCCAACCAAGATTTGGAAAGGGTGTTGCGATGTTTGGTATCCAAGAATCCTTCCAGGGTCCCCTGTCGGAAACCACGTCCATCGGCAGGCCATGTAAGCGAAAGACGTAATCCACAACGATCAACGCTGTCTCCTTGGCTGAGGGTAATTTGGGCAAGGGAATGAAATGGGCCGTCTTCGAGAACCGGTCCACCACGGTCAAAATGACCGTATTGCCCT